>NC_091390.1:3387935-3415435 GCF_038502225.1 Cherax quadricarinatus
GGTCCAAGTCACCTACTGGCTTAAGGTAGTCAGGTCCAAGTCACCTACTGGCTTAACGTTGTCAGGTCCAAGTCACCTCTAGGCTTAAGGAGTCAGGTCCAAGTCACCTACTGGCTTAAGGAGTAATGTCCAAGTCGCCTACTGGCTTAAGGAGTCAGGTCCAAGTCACCTACTGGCTTAAGGTATTCAGGTCCAAGTCACCTACTGGCTTAACGTTGTCAGGTCCAATTCACCTACTGGCTTAAGGTAGTCATGCCCAAGTCACCTACTGGCTTAAGGTAGTCAGGTCCAAGTCACCTACTGGCATGACCTGACGTGACCTGACGTTGCATGGCGTGACCTGATATGGCTTAACGTTGCCTGGTGTGACCTGAGGAGAGCTGACGCTGCCTGGTGTGACCTGATGTTGCCTGACGTGACCTCTTGCTGGCTGGCATGACCTGACGTGACCTGAAGACCTGGAAGCATCGTTTGTTGTGACCAGGTAATTGATCGTCGGTAGAACTTAATGTTGAAGACCAGTGAGTGTGTCTGCACGAGAGGGATGGTGGGGTGAGTGGGGGATGGTGGGGTGAGTGGGGGACGGTGGGGTGAGTGGGGGACGGTGGGGTGAGTGGGGGACGGTGGGGTGAGTGGGGGATGGTGGGGTGAGTGGGGGACGGTGGGGTGAGTGGGGGACGGTGGGGTGAGTGGGGGACGGTGGGGTGAGTGGGGGACGGTGGGGTGAGTGGGGGATGGTGGGGTGAGTGGGGGATGGTGGGGTGAGTGGGGGATGGTGGGGTGAATGGGGGATGGTGGGGTGAGTGGGGGATGGTGGGGTGAGTGGGGGACGGTGGAGTGGGGGACGGTGAAGTGAGTGGGGGATGGTGGGGTGAGTGGGGGATGGTGGGGTGAGTGGAGGATGGTGGGGTGAGTGGGGGATGGTGGGGTGAGTGGGGGACGGTGGGGTGAGTGGGGGACGGTGGGGTGAGTGGGAGATGGTGGGGTGAGTGGGAGATGGTGGGGTGAGTGGGAGATGGTGGGGTGAGTGGGAGATGGTGGGGTGAGTGGGAGATGGTAGGGTGAGTGGGAGATGGTGGGGTGAGTGGGAGATGGTGGGGTGAGTGGGGGATGGTGGGGTGAGTGGGAGATGGGGTGAGTGGGGGATGGTGGGGTGAGGGGGAGATGGTGGGGTGAGTGGGAGATGGTGGGGTGAGTGGGGGATGGTGGGGTGAGTGGGAGATGGTGGGGTGAGTGGGAGATGGTGGGGTGAGTGGGGGATGGTGGGGTGAGTGGTGGATGGTGGGGTGAGTGGTGGATGGTGGGGTGAGTGGGAGATGGTGGGGTGAGTGGGAGATGGTGGGGTGAGTGGGAGATGGGTGAGTGGGAGATGGGTGAGTGGGTGATGGTGGGGTGAGTGGGTGATGGTGGGGTGAGTGGGAGATGGTGGGGTGAGTGGGAGATGGTGGGGTGAGTGGGGGATAGGGGGGTGAGTGGGGGATGGTGGGGTGAGTGGGGGATGGTGGGGTGAGTGGGAGATGGTGGGGTGAGTGGGGGATGGTGGGGTGAGTGGGGGCTGGGGTGAGTGGGGGATGGTGGGGTGAGTGAGGGATGGTGGGGTGAGTGAGGGATGGTGGAGTGAGTGGGAGATGGTGGGGTGAATGGGAGATGGTCGGGTGAGTGGGAGATGGTGGGGTGAGTGGGAGATGGTGGGGCGAGTGGTGGATGGTGGGGTGAGTGGGAGATGGTGGGGCGAGTGGTGGATGGTGGGGTGAGTGGGAGATGGTGGAGTGAGTGGTAGATGGGTGAGTGGTAGATGGTGGGGTGAGTGGGAGATGGTAGGGTGAGTGGGAGATGGTAGGGTGAGTGGGAGATGGTGGGGTGAGTGGGAGATGGTAGGGTGAGTGGGAGATGGTAGGGTGAGTGGGAGATGGTGGGGTGAATGGGAGATGGTGGGGTGAGTGGGAGATGGTGGGGTGAGTGGGAGATGGTAGGGTGAGTGGGAGATGGTGGGGCGAGTGGTGGATGGTGGGGTGAGTGGGAGATGGTAGGGTGAGTGGGAGATGGTAGGGTGAGTGGGAGATGGTGGGTGTGAGTGGGAGATGGTGGGGGTGAGTGGGAGATGGTGGGGTGAGTGGGAGATGGTGGGGTGAGTGGGAGATGGTGGGGTGAGTGGGAGATGGTGGGGTGAGTGGGAGATGGTGGGGTGAGTGGGAGATGGTAGGGTGAGTGGGAGATGGTAGGGTGAGTGGGAGATGGTAGGGTGAGTGGGAGATGGTAGGGTGAGTGGGAGATGGTAGGGTGAGTGGGAGATGGTAGGGTGAGTTGGAGATGGTGGGGTGAGTGGGAGATGGTGGGGTGAGTGGGAGATGGTGGGGGTGAGTGGGAGATGGTAGGGTGAGTGGGAGATGGTGGGGGTGAGTGGGAGATGGTGGGGGTGAGTGGGAGATGGTGGGGGTGAGTGGGAGATGGTGAGGGTGAGTGGGAGATGGTGGGGTGAGTGGTGAACAGGGACAGAAGGTGTCTCATGGAAACACGTCCTGTTTTCCAACCATACCGGGATCGATCCCCGGACCTCAGCTTACGAGCTGAGTGCGGTAGCGGTCAAGGTACGAGACACCAGAAGCTGCCATTGGTCGAAGTGAATCCATCCAACATAAGAAATGGTCTGGTGATAGCGACAAGATGTGGAAAAAGACACTTGTGTATAGTTAAGGACATTAAAGAACACGTTTCGCCCACGAATGACTTCATCAACCCACTCGTGGCGAAACGTTTGCTATAATGCCCTGAATTTTAAGTGACTTTTACCACATTAAACAAACTTCAAAGACTATCACACATGGATCTTGTAAATGGTCGATGTCGGACCGAAACGTCGTCCTAAGCTCCTATATACGTGTTATCTGTGTATTGTTCCAGTCACTGTGTTGTACATTGTTATTCTTTACCAATCTTGTGTAGTTTGCTCCACCGACAGCTGAGGATAAGACGGGTTTTTTCAGTTCAAGAAATCTCGTTGAATCCACGTATCTGATGTGTCCCCAGCTTTGTTACAGGTATCTGAAGTAAGCTATGTTACAGGTAGCTGAAGTAAGCTATGTTACAGGTAGCTGAAGTAAGCTATGTTACAGGTAGCTGAAGTAAGCTATGTTACAGGTAGCTGAAGTAAGCTATGATACAGGTAGCTGAAGTAAGCTATGTTACAGGTAGCTGAAGTAAGCTATGATACAGGTAGCTGAAGTAAGCTATGTTACAGGTAGCTGAAGTAAGCTATGTTACAGGTAGCTGAAGTAAGCTATGATACAGGTAGCTGAAGTAAGCTATGTTACAGGTAGCTGAAGTAAGCTATGTTACAGGTAGCTGAAGTAAGCTATGATACAGGTAGCTGAAGTAAGCTATGTTACAGGTAGCTGAAGTAAGCTATGTTACAGGTAGCTGGAGTCAGCTTTGCTGTCAGGTCACTCATGAATGGCTGTTCTGAAAAATTAGACATGTGCAACTCTTGGGTATCTTTATTGAGGAAACGTTTCGCCACACAGACTCAAGGCTGAGGGACTGATTACCTCATTCTCCTCCTGTTCTTCTAACTTCTCCTGTGTATGGACTGATGAAGCCACTGTGTGGCGAAACGTTTCCTCAATAAAGATACCCAAGAGTTGCACATGTGTCTAATTTATCAACGTATCGGTTCTGTGAACCATTTATCTACAATGGCTGTTCTGTTTAGATTTGCCGGTATAATGGCCCGGCCCGGGCCTTTTTTAAGAGGTGGCCCGGCCTTGGTTCCCTCTCGTGGGAGTATCTCTGACCAATGTCTGTCATGGGAGGAGGTACAAGTACCTCCTCGTCTTCTCGGACAGGCTGTCCCCAGGCCTAGCTCCATTCCTCGCCCCCACGGGGTCCGGATGGAGAAGTTAGGCACCTTGGGTTGCCATAAACCCCGCCCACACTGGGCTCGAAGGGTGTGGCAGCTGCGTAGTAGCAGACGATATCAGGAGGTGCAAAAGCAGCAAACACTACAGGATCCTTTTGGAGCTACACCCCAGCTTTGGGCATTAAGGCCGAGTGCTGGGGAAGCTCAAGAATACTTATTGTTTTGTGTATTGATGCTGCGACACTTGTCCGTTGCACTGTTCATGACGCCTCTCTCAACATTGAAGATCTCTTGAGTGTCAAAGAAATCAGGGTACAGGAGGGTATAAATGCCCTTTAACATGTTTACATCATCAGTAAGTTAGGGCAAAGAAATGCAAATAGAGCGAGGGCAATGTGTGAATGTGGCAATGTTTGGAAATTAGGAGGAGGTGCAGGATTACCAAAACTATTATCCAGAGGGCTGAGGAGAGGTTGTTAAGGTGATGTTGAGGAGGGGTTGTTGAGGTGGTGCTGAGGAGGGGTTGTTGAGGTGGTGCTGAGGAGGGGTTGTTGAGGTGGTGCTGAGGAGGGGTTGTTGAGGTGGTGCTGAGGAGGGGTTGTTGAGGTGGTGCTGAGGAGGGGTTGTTGAGGTGGTGCTGAGGAGGGGTTGTTGAGGTGGTGCTGAGGAGGGGCTGTTGAGGTGGTGCTGAGAAGGGGTTGTTGAGGCGATGCTGAGGAGTTGAGGTGATGCAGAGGAGGGGTTGAGGTGATGCTGAGAAGGGGTTGTTGTGGTGGTGTTGAGGAGGGTTTGTTGAGGTGGTGCTGAGGAGGGGTTGTTGAGGTGGTGCTGAGGAGGGGTTGAGGTGGTTGGGACATGTAGAGAGGCTGGAACAAAACAGAATGACTTCGAGTGTGTATAAATCTGTAGTGGAGGAAATGCGGGGAAGAGGTCGACCTAGGAAAGGTTGGAGGGAGGGAGTAAAGGAGGTTTTGTGTGCGAGGGGCTTAGACTTCCAGCAAGCATGTGTGAGCGTATTTGATAGGAGTGAATGGAGACAAATGACTTTTAGAACTTGACATGCTGTTGGAGTGTAAGCAAAGTAACATTTATGAAGGGATTCAGGGAAACCAGGCGGCCGGACTTGAGTCCTGGAGATGGGAAGTACAGTACTCTGAAGGAGGGGTGTTAATGTTGCAATTTTATAACTGTAGTGTAAAGCACCCGTCTGGCAAGGCAGTGATGGAGTGAATGATTGTGAAGGTTTTTTCTTTCCCAGGCGACCGTACCTTGGTGGGAAACGGCCGATGTGTTAATTAAAACAAAAACATTAACCATAGTACGGGTGGGGCTCAAATTCACTGCAAGTTTTACAACTAACTTGCCTTGAGTTCGAGCCCTACCCGTACCATGGCTTGTATATAATTTACGATTTCAGTATACACATCACTTAAAATATCTTAGTGAGTAGTAAATATAATATAGGAAGTCTAAAAAAAAATTAAGAATGGATATAATTAAAAATCACTGTATTAGTGAAACGCCATAAAGCGAGGCTCTGTAAAGCGAGGCTCTGTAAAACGGGGCTCTGTAAAACGAGGCGCTGTAAAACGGGGCTCTGTAAAACGGGGCGCTGTAAAACGGGGCCCTCCTGTACTCTGCCTCTCTCTAGGTGACGCAACATAACCTTTCCCAGCTTATCGTTCGAGGAATTTGTGTTTACCTTAGGTTAGGTAAAGTTTGTCAGGAAACAGGACAAGTGTTTCCAGACGCGGGTTTCCTGGAGCTTTTGGTCATCTGATAGAGGCCTTTCCCTGGCTTAACTGTCCACCCTTTTAAAAATTGAAGCTATGAAGACAACCAGTATTTGGTTTTGCATTGATTGCAAGAACTTTGATTAAAAAAACTACTATTGTGGAGATATACAATAGCAACGTAACGTTTCGCCCATACAATAGGTTTCTTCAGTCGAATACAGAGGATGATGGACTGATTATATTGTCTTTGCATTGTTATAATAATGGGGGAACTCTAAACCATTAGGAATATACAACACGTGTGGGGGAGACGGAAAGTAATCAGGTTTAATTCAGGGAACCGGAGCACAGATCCAATTCCCTAGATCAAGAGCCCCTCACCACCAGGGGACAATGTCTCTCTCCTGCTTCTGCTGCCTCCTCTGTACTCGACTGAATAAACAGATACTTAACTGTTACACGTGTGTCTTATCAACAAGAAGGTATAGCGTATTATTACCATATTTACTGTTATGGAAGGAGGTCATCAGTGTACAAATGATGACCCAGTAATGTTGTATTCTCTTCAAGATTGATAGGCTGACCACATCGACTGAAGGGTGAGGGATTGATTACCTCTAATTCCGCCTGCTCTCCACCATTCTCCTTTGTATGGACTGATGAAGATACTGTGTGGCGAAACGTTTCCTCATTGAAGATACCCATGTGTTGCACATGGGTCTAATTGATCAAGTTCTTGCTTCTAGGAAAGTACCAGCAACCCTGATGGCATAGAGTATGTTCACCCATCAGTAAAATGGGTATCTGGGTGTTAGTGGACTGGTGTGGGTCGCACCCTGGGTGTTAGTGAACTGGTGTGGGACGCATCCTGGGTGTTAGTGGACTGGTGTGGGACGCATCCTGGGTGTTAGTGGACTGGTGTGGGTCGCATCCTGGGACAAAACTGACCTAATTTGCGGGAAATGCTCAGCATAACAAGAGGCTTTCTATATAGTAGTATGTCATTGATGTCAGCTATGGTCTGTATACCTTGTACATGTGACCTCATCAAATCACAAACAGATCTACCTGGGTAAACAGGTAGGTTCACCAGGACGGGTCCTGGCCTGGGTCTTCTCCATGCTGTGACCTGGCAGACCTGGGTAAAGAGTACATGAGTATATGTAGGGTACATAGGGTGGAGAATCAGGTGGAGAATGTTGGATAGGTTGGATCTGAGATAGACCTGCACGATGCGAGTCAAGTCAACCTGACTCTCCCCCTATACATATTCTCATGTCAGGTCTGTTTGTGACTTTATAAAGCCTATTCTGTGGGAGAAACGTTGTATCGTGTCAGTGTTTTATACTTTTTATGCCCACCATGATTAGTTGTTCCACACCGAAGTACTCTGATTGTTCCAGGACAATGTGTTCACTTGGTTCCATGAGTTTAGCGAAGCAAAGACTTTCCCGGCCAGTCACAAAGGTGAGCTCCTTGCCAAGATGAACATGGAAGGACTTCAGACTCATTTTGCATATTTAACAGATACCCTCAAAGTTATTAATGAAGTCAGTCAGAACCTGCAGGGATGTCAGAGCAAGGTCATCCACCATGCAGACAATTTTCACGCATTCACTGCTAAACTTCAGCTCTGGGGGAGACGGATTCAAGACGGAAATGCGACCCAATTCCACCGACTTTGTGAAGACAGAGAAGCTGCCATCAGCCAGAAGCTCAAGGCAGAGATCACAGAGCACCTTAACTCCCTCAGTGAGCTCCAAATCACCATGGCTCTGACAAGGACTCCATCCAAAGGTTATGCAGATAACGTCTATACAGAGCTCCAGGAAGACTCTTAAAATCGTAAATACACTTTCGTAAACAAATCCGTCATTTGCTACGATTTCGTGAGTCATTATGGTGGCTTCGAAGGGCCTGGAGCTAGAACACGCCACAGCCACACTGACGTAGGACTGGTCTGTAAACAACTGCACTTGTAGTCACAATGGTGGCCCATGTTAACCTCCCTATTATGTAGTAATATACCTAGTTTGAGCAATGTTATTAAAGCATGTTGGCCCAGTGGTTAACACACTTGCCTGTGATTTTTTAGGATTCACTTGCCATGGGTTCAACCCCCACCCCGTTCCCTGATTTCCACAAGACTTTCTGGAAGTCAAACACAACTCCTCAGAGAAAGATGAATTCAACTTCCCGAGGCACAACGAGTTCTGAGTGAAAACGGGCCCCATTTATTGTGACTTCCCAACATTGCTGATCCTAATCAGCATATCCGTGGAAGTCTAATATTGATTTCCTTCGAAGGTGTGCTGTCAGCAACAGCCCTAGTAATAGCAAGGAAACAACAGCTCCATTAAAGCCAAATATAGCAGCAGGAAAACGGCACCAGCCCCACTGACAGCAAAGTTAGCAGCAACAGCCCTTCCAACACCAAAGACAGCAGCAGGAAAACAGTACCGGAAAACAGCAAAGGTGGTAGCAACAGCCCCTGCAACATCAAAGACAGCAGCAGGAAAACAGTACCGGAAAACAGCAAAGGTGGTAGCAACAGCCCCTGTAACATCAAAGACAGCAGCTGGAAAACAGTACCGGAAAACAGCAAAGGTGGTAGCAACAGCCCCTGTAACATCAAAGACAGCAGCAGGAAAACAGTACCGGAAAACAGCAAAGGTGGTAGCAACAGCCCCTGTAACATCAAAGACAGCAGTAGGAAGACAGCAACAGCCCCACCAACGTAAGAACATATAAGAACATGATAAAGACGAAGCACTGCAGAAGGCCTACTGGTCCATACTCGGCCGCAAAACTAGCAGCAAGACAAGTGCTGGTATCACACACACACACACACACACACACACACACACACACACACACACACACACACACACACACACACACTGTTACCACAACCATTGTTACAATGGGACTGTTTTCGAAACCAATTTTAATTTTTCAAATGGTTTCGTTTCTCTCTCATTTCTCGTGTTCTCACTAATGTAATTCCTCCACGTAGAGTTCTCTAAGTAACATTCCTCAGTAATGTAATCAGCAAAAAATTTAATGTAATCTCGTTTTTGAGTGAATAAAACTAATTCAGAGAGAAATAAATAGTTTAACAGTAATTCCTGCACATAAAACTCCCCCAACAGTAACTGTTTACTAGTTTAGTGGTTTACTGTTGTAGTTTAAAGTCTAGCTTCAACAGTTAGGCATATGCTCTACCGTTATGCTTAAAAAACTCCAACAGAATCTGTTTACTAGTTTAGTGGTTTACTGTTGTAGTTTAAAGTCTAGCTTCAACAGTTAGGCATATGCTCTACCGTTATGCTTAAAAAACTCCCCCAACAGAATCTGTTTACTAGTTTAGTGGTTTACTGTTGTAGTTTAAAGTCTAGCTTCAACAGTTAGGCATATGCTCTACCGTTATGCTTAAAAAACTCCCCCAACAGTAACTGTTTACTAGTTTAGTGGTTTACTGTTGTAGTTTAAAGTCTAGCTTCAACAGTTAGGCATATGCTCTACCGTTATGCTTAAAAAAATTCCAACAGAATCTGTTTACTAATTTATTTTTTGCAAGTCAGAGTTTGTAATTTCAACGGTAAAGAATTAATCCTACCGTTGTTACTAACACTTTCCTAACAGTATCTGTTTACTGTTGTAGGTCATAGTCTGCAACGCCAACGGCTAAGAATTAGCCCTACCGTTGTTATTTCTCACAAAACACTGCCCCAACAGTATCTGTTTACTGTTGAAGGTCATAGTCTGCAACGCCAACGGCTAAGAATTAGCCCTACCGTTGTTACTTCTCACTAAACACTGTCCCAACAGTATCTGTTTACTGTTGCAAGTCACAGTCTGCAACGTCAACGGCTAGGAATTAGCCCTCCCGTTATCTTCACAAAAACTCCCCTAACAGTATTAATATCCTCACCTTCCGTTGTTGCACCTTTAACGACCTCTGAGAACCATATCGAATCGATTTGACAAATATTTCCAGGGTAGCACTTTCCAGGATAGTACTTTCCAGGATAGTACTTTCTGGGTAGTACTTTCTGGGTAGTACTTTCTGGGTAGTACTTTCCAGGGTAGTACTTTCCAGGGTAGTACTTTCCAGGGTAGTACTTTCCAGGGTAGTACTTTCCAGGGTAGTGCTTTCCAGGGTGGTACTTTCCAGGGTAGTACTTTCCAGGGTAGTACTTTCCAGGGTAGTACTATCCAGGATAGTACTTTCCAGGATAGTACTTTTCAGGGTAATACTTTCCAGGGTAGTACTTTCCAGGGTAGTACTTTCCAAGGTGGTACTTTCCAGGGTAGTACTTTCTAGGGTAGTACTTTCCAGGATAGTACTTTCCAGGGTAGTACTTTCCAGGGTAGTCCTTTCCAGGGTAGTACTTTCCAGGGTAATACTTTCCAGGGTAATACTTTCCAGGGTAATACTTTCCAGGGTGGTACATTCCAGGATAGTACTTTCCAGGATTGTACTTTCCAGGGTGGTACTTTCCAGGGTAATACTTTCCAGGGTAATACTTTCCAGAGTAGTACTTTCAGGGTAGTACTTTCCAGGGTAGTACTTTCCAGGGTAGTACTTTCAGGGTAGTACTTTCCAGGATAGTACTTTCCAGGGTAGTACTTTCCAGGGTAGTACTTTCCAGGGTAGTACTTTCCAGGGTAGTACTTTCCAGGATAGTACTTTCCAGGATAGTACTTTCCAGGATAGTACTTTCCAGGGTAGTACTTTCCATGGTAATACTCCCAGGGTAATACTCCCAGGGTAATACTCCCAGGGTAATACGCCCAGGGTAATGCGCCCAGGGTAATACTCCCAGGGTAATACTCCCAGGGTAATACTCCCAGGGTAATACGCCCAGGGTAATACTCCCAGGGTAATACTCCCAGGGTAATACTCCCAGGGTAATACTCCCAGGGTAATACTCCCAGGGTAATACTCCCAGGGTAATACGCCCAGGGTAATACGCCCATGGTAATACCCTAGATTTTCATCCACGAAATTAACCTCGGGTCGATATTCTGCTATGGGCGAGTGTCTACAAGGACGATATTGCCACTGGACGTCAACTAGAGTATCGATCTTGTGTGCTGGAGCACGTGGTTGGGTGGTTTTTTTGGGGTGTGTGGGGTGGGCAGCAGCACGTGGTGGGCAGGAAGTAATTTCACCCTTATATTTCTCTTCTTCCCCTATCGACCTATGACTGTGTATGTGTGTGTCTATGGGTGTCTATATGTATGTGTGTGTGTGTACGTCTGTGGGTGTCTATATGTATGTGTGTGTGTGTACGTCTGTGGGTGTCTATATGTATGTGTGTGGGTGTCTGTACTCACCTATTTGTGGTTGCAGGGGTCGAGTCTTAGCTCCTGGCCCCGCCTCTTCACCGGTTGCTACTGGGCCCTCTCTCTCCCCGCTCCATGAGCTTTATCAAACCTCGTCTTAAAACTGTGTATGGTTCCTGCCTCCACTACGTCATTTTCTAGGCTATTCCACTGCCTTACAACTCTATGACTGAAGAAATACTTCCTACTATCTCTCTGACTCATTTGTGTCTTCAACTTCCAATTGTGGCCTCTTGTTTCTGTGTCCCCTCCCTGGAACATCCTGTCTTTGTCCACCTTGTCTATTCCACGCAGTATTTTATATGTCGTTATCATGTCTCCTCTGACCCTCCTGTCCTCCAGTGTGGTCAGGCCGATTTCCCTTAATCTTTCTTCATAGGACATTCCCCTTAGCTCTGGAACTAACCTTGTCGCAAACCTTTGTACTTTCTCTAGTTTCTTGACGTGCTTTATCAAGTGCGGGTTCCAAACAGGTGCTGTATGTATGTGTGTGTGTGTGTGTGTGTGTGTGTGTGTGTGTGTGTGTGTGATGTCTGTGGGTGTCTATATGTATGTGTGTGGGTGTCTATGTGTATGTATGTGTGTGTGTGTGTGTGTGTGTGTGTGTGTGTGTGTGTGTGTGTGTGTGTGTGTGTGTGTGTGTGTCTGTCTGTCTGTCTGTCTGTCTGTCTGTCTCTCTGTCTGTGTCTGTCTCTCCCCCCTCCTCTCTCTCTCTCTCTCTCTCTCTCTCTCTCTCTCTCTCCTTTTCTTAACATTTTCTCCCTCTCTACTCCCCCTCTTTCAACTTTCCATCTTTCTCCCCATCTCCTCCTCTCTCCCCTCCCATGTCCCCTCCCATCTCCCCCTCCCAGCGGTCAGTTTTTGTCGTTATTGATTGATTCTGGCGTGAGAGGAGTGTGAGCCGAGGCAGTGGAGGAGACTGGTGTGTCAGCCAGGGAATAGAAGGAGGGAGAAGAGGGAGAAGAGTGAGGGAAGAGGAGAATGTGGGGAAAGTAAGAAGAGACGAGAGGGAGAAGAGAGGAGAGGGAGAAGAGAGGAGATGGAGAGAAGAGGGAGAGGACAGGGAGAAGAGAGGAGAAGGAGAAGAGAGGAGAAGGAGGAGAAGGAGAAGAGAGGAGGAGAAGGAGAAGAGAGGAGGAGAAGGAGAAGAGAGGAGAAGGAGAAGAGAGGAGAAGGAGAAGAGACGAGAGGGAGAAGAGAGAAGAGGAAAAAGAGATGTAGAAGGGAAGGGAAGGAAGAAGTGGAGGTAATGAATAGAGGATAGAAAGATGAGAAAATAAAGGAGAGACTTGAGGAGAAAGGAGGAAAAGAAGAAAGAAAAAGAGCACTGAGGAAGAAGAGAGGAGAGGAAGGAGAGGGGACG
This sequence comes from Cherax quadricarinatus, assembly GCF_038502225.1. NCBI lineage: Eukaryota > Metazoa > Arthropoda > Malacostraca > Decapoda > Parastacidae > Cherax > Cherax quadricarinatus. The sequence goes on from NC_091390.1 coordinate 3,400,243, forward strand.
AAGGAGAGAGGAAGAGAGAGGAAAAGACAAAGAAATGATAAAGAAACAAGAGAGAGAAATGAAGGAAACAGAAGGGAGAATATGGAGAGAGAGAGAGAGAGAGAAGGGATGAAGAAGAGTAGGTGAGAGTAATGAAAGTGAAGGGGAAATGAAAGTGAAGGGGAAATGAAAGTGAAGGGGAAAATGAATGGGAGAGGAAAGTGAAGGGGAAAGTGAAGGGGAAAGAGCAGACTCTCACACATCTACGATTTTTTGTATAGACAGACCAACAACAGCAACGTCCCACACGATGTAATCTACATATCAGTTGTAAGAAGCAAGATCGATGGCCACTTGGATTCACAAGATCGATGGCCACTTGGATTCACAACTAGTCTATCACAATGGTCTTGGATGGTAACTCCTCTCTCAACTACTGGACCACTATGACAGGGCCTTGCATGGTAACTCCTGCCTCTCACAACTACTGGACCACTATGACAGGGCCTTGGATGGTAACTCCTGCCTCTCTCAACTACTGGACCACTATGACAAGGCCTTGGATGGTCACTCCTGCCTCTCTGAACTACTGGACCACTATGACAGGGCCTTGGATGGTAACTCCTGTCTCTCTCAACTACTGGACCACTATGACAGGGCCTTGGATGGTTACTCCTGCCTCTCTGAACTACTGGACCGATATGACTTGATCTTGAATGGTCACTCCTGCCTCTCTCAACTACTGGACCGATACAACTTGATCTTGGATGGTCACTCCTGCCGCTCACAACCACTGGACCACTGCGAATGGTCTTGGATGGTCACTCCTACCCCTCACAACTACTGGACCACCACAACATGGTCTTGCAGCAACTGGGAACTGGCAGAATGCTGATCTAGTGCACACAGACTTCGCAAACGCCTTCGGCAAGCACGATCATGGTATAGTAACACACAAAATGCTGGAAAAAATAGACAGATTGATTTTCTCCTTTCTAAGAGAGTGCATAAAGTATAGTAAAGGAAGTCAGAGGATATTAAATATGTTTCCCAAGGTACACTACTCTCCCCGATTTTTTTCTGAGAGCGACATGAACAGTAACTCACGTCGCGTTAGCCCAGTGGCTAAGGCGACGGTCTGGAGTTTTGAGACACACTAACTGCGGGTTCAAACCCCACCCGTGGTATGGTTTGCCATGAATAGTAGCTATGCATCACCCTTTGAATTTCGACGAGTGTCACCTTTTCAGGACACAGCAGATCTCTAAACTGATACCAAGAGTCTTCAAGTAAGTCGCAGAAAACAATAGGATGTTCACTGAGGACAAATTTGACTTCATTATGGAAAATTTTATGTATAAGCTAGAAAATGACACAGTAGAGCGAAAAACTAACGTGAAGGACATAGAAGTGACAACGTCAGAGGATCTCACTTGCAAGGATCACAACAGTGCAACAATGAAAATGAACGAATGGATAACGAGAACCTTCAAAATAAGAGATGCGAAGTGATGGTCTTCCTTACGTCATATTTATTTGAGGTTGGAATACTGTTGTGCACTAACAGCACTGATATAAGTGCTATGCTCACACCTTCACTTACCTTTCTATCTCTTGGGCCACTAAAACTACTCTACTTTTAACTGCTATTATTACTTCTTCTTCTTCCCCTCTTGGTCCCGTCCCTCTTCCCCTTGCCTATATATACTGCCTTCCTCACTCTGTCTTAATGTGGTTTTGTAAATTGTCTAGGTCGTCCCGAAACGCCATTGTAAGCTTCTCTCTCCCCTGTCATAGCAGCTAAAACGTTTGCAGTTTTAAAAATAGGTTAGATAAATACATGAGTGGGTGTGGGTTGGTGTGAGTTGGACCTGACTAGTTTATACTACTAGGTCAGATGCCGTGCTCCTTCCTTAAGTGAATGTGACCTGACCTGACTAGGTTGGGGCATTGACTTGAGCTGGTGGGGGATTTGGACTTGCCTCGCATGGGCCAGTAGGCATGCTGCAGTGTTCCCTCATGTTCTTATGTACTGGTCGTCTGTGTACCAAACTAGGGCTAAGGGCTACACGTAGAGGCTTGCAAATTTCGACTCTTACATAATAAGTGTATCAAGTCGCTCAAGTCTGTGCTCATTACACCCAGAGTGTTGTGACTACCTGGAATTTACCTGGAGAGGGTTTCCGGTGTCAATGTCCCCTAGAACCCAAGTAAGCCATCCAGATTCTCAGTGAATGACGTTCACTGGTTCACTAGTTCCAAGGTGGTAGTAGTCCTTTGGAGAAGACAGGACGTGGACTCATAAGCGAGTTTTGGGTAGTAGGATGGTTGGCAGCAACCATCCAGGGGAGTATTACTGTACTGTCATTAAAATCATTATATTTTCTCTAGATTTTTTTTTGCTCCAGATATGACAAGTTTATTGTGTACCTCATATCCATCCTGTGGATGGTAGTGGCTAGTTTACTGTGTACCTCATATCCATCCTTTGGATGGTAGTGGCTAGTTTACTGTGTACCTCATATCCATCCTTTGGATGGTAGTGGCTAGTTTACTGTGTACCTCATATCCATCCTTTGGATGGTAGTGGCTAGTTTACTATATACCTCAAATCCATCCTGTGGATGGTAGTGGCTAGTTTACTGTGTACCTCATATCCATCCCTTGGATGGTAGTGGCTAGTTTACTATATACCTCAAATCCATCCTGTGGATGGTAGTGGCTAGTTTGTGTACCTCATATCCATCCTGTGGATGGTAGTGGCTAGTTTATTGTGAACCTAATGCACATCCTGTCGTTGGTAGTGGCTAGTTTATTGTGTACCTCATATCCATCCTGTAGATGGTAATGGCTAGTTTACCGTGTACCTCACATCCATCCTGTGAATGGTAGTGGCTAGTTTATTATGTACCTCATATCCATCCTGTAGATGGTAGTGGCTAGTTGTGTACCTCATATACATCCTGTGGATGGTAGTGGCTAGTTCATTGTGTACCTCATATCCATCCTGTGGATGGTAGTGGCTAGTTGTGTACCTCATATACATCCTGTGGATGGTAGTGGCTAGTTGTGTACCTCATATCCATCCTGTGGATGGTAGTGGCTAGTTTATTGTGTACCTCATATCCATCCTGTGGATGGTAGTGGCTAGTTTATTGTGTACCTCATATCCATCCTGTGGATGGTAGTGGCTAGTTTATTGTGTACCTCATATCCATCCTGTGGATGGTAGTGGCTAGTTGTGTACCTCATATCCATCCTGTGGATGGTAGTGGCTAGTTTGTGTACCTCATATCCATCCTGTGGATGGTAGTGGCTAGTTGTGTACCTCATATCCATCCTGTGGATGGTAGTGGCTAGTTTGTGTACCTCATATCCATCCTGTGGATGGTAGTGGCTAGTTTGTGTACCTCATATCCATCCTGTGGATGGTAGTGGCTAGTTTATTGTGTACCTCATATCCATCCTGTGGATGTTAGTGGCTAGTTTACTGTGTACCTCATATCCATCCTGTGGATGGTAGTGGCTAGTTTATTGTTTACCTCATATCCTGTGGACGGTAGTGGCTAGTTTATTGTGTACCTCATATCCATCCTGTGGATGGTAGTGGCTAGTTTATTGTGTACCTCATATCCATCCTGTGGATGTTAATGGCTAGTTTGTGTACCTCATATCCATCCTGTGGATGGTAGTGGCTAGTTTATTGTGTACCTCACATCCATCCTGTGGATGGTAGTGGCTAGTTTATTGTGTACCTCACATCCATCCTGTGCATGGTAGTGGCTAGTTTATTGTGTACCTCACATCCATCCTGTGGATGGTAGTGGCTAGTTTGTGTACCTCATATCCATCCTTTGGATGGTAGTGGCTAGTTTGTGTACCTCATATCCATCCTGTAGATGGTAATGGCTAGTTTGTGTACCTCATATCCATCATGTGGATGGTAGTTGCTAGTTTGTGTACCTCATATCCATCCTGTGGATGGTAGTGGCTAGTTTATTGTGTACCTCACATCCATCCTGTGGATGGTAGTGGCTAGTTTATTGTGTACCTCATATCCATCCTGTGGATGGTAGTGGCTAGTTTATTGTGTACCTCATATCCATCCTGTGGATGTTAATGGCTAGTTTGTGTACCTCATATCCACCCTGTGGATGGTAGTGGCTAGTTTATTGTGTACCTCATATCCATCCTGTGGATGGTAGTGGCTAGTTTATTGTGTACCTCATATCCATCCTGTGGATGTTAATGGCTAGTTTGTGTACCTCATATCCACCCTGTGGATGGTAGTGGCTAGTTTATTGTGTACCTCACATCCATCCTGTGGATGGTAGTGGCTAGTTTGTGTACCTCATATCCATCCTGTGGATGGTAGTGGCTAGTTTATTGTGTACCTCATATCCATCCTGTGGATGGTAGTGGCTAGTTTATTGTGTACCTCATATCCATCCTGTGGATGGTAGTGGCTAGTTTATTGTGTACCTCATATCCATCCTGTGGATGGTAGTGGCTAGTTTATTGTGTACCTCATATCCATCCTGTGGATGGTAGTGGCTAGTTTATTATGTACCTCATATCCATCCTGTGGATGGTAGTGGCTAGTTTATTGTGTACCTCATATCCATCCTGTGGATGGTAGTGGCTAGTTTATTGTGTACCTCATATCCATCCTGTGGATGGTAGTGGCTAGTTTATTGTGTACCTCATATCCATCCTGTGGATGGTAGTGGCTAGTTTATTGTGAACCTCACATCCATCCTGTGGATGTTAGGAACTAGACCTCAAAAAGGGTTAGCAGGAATAAGTCTTGATTTAAAATGTAATTCTGTTTGAAGCAAATCTGGGAAATTTGCTTCGTATAAATGGAATCTTTTATAGTCAGGCTCAAAGTAATTCCTAAATTACTGAACAAAAATACCGTTGAATGAGTTATATTTACGAGTAAAAATAAAGGAATTTAAAAATCCCTGCGATTACTATCATGGAACACAATAAGGATTAATCTAATTACTTTCTAAAGAGTTACATATTTTTATAGAATTACATTTTTAAAGAATTACATTTTTCAAGAATTACATTTTTTAAGAATTACATTTTTTAAATTTAATTTTTTTTAATTATATTTTTTAAGAATTACATTTTTCAAGAATTACATTTTTTAAAGAATTACATTTTTAAAGAATTAAATTTTTTAAGAATTACATTTATAAAGAATTACATTTTTTAAAGAATTGCATTTTTCAAGAATTGCTTTTGAAGAATTACATTTTTCAATTACTTTTTTTTTTTTAATTTTTAACATTTTCATAGAATTTATATAATTATATTTTATGTAGAATTACATATTTGAAGAATATTTTTTTACAGAATTACATTTAAATGGAATTACATTTTAATAGAATTACGTTTTAATAGAATTACATTTTAATAGAATTACATTTTAATAGAATTACATTTTAATAAAATTACATTTCTTAGAATTACATTTCTTAGAATTACATTTCTTAAGAATTACATTTCTTAGAATTACATTTCTTAGAATTACATTTCTTAGAATTACATTTCTTAGAATTACATTTCTTAGAATTACATTTCTTAGAATTACATTTCTTAGAATTACATTTCTTAGAATTACATTTCTTAGAATTACATTTCTTAATAATTACATTTCTTAGAATTACATTTCTTAGAATTACATTTCTTAAGAATTACATTTCTTAGGATTACATTTCTTAGAATTACATTTCATGGAATAATTAATGGAATTATTTTTTATAATTAATAAATGATTTAAATTTGTGTTCTGCTGTAATGGGACCCATTCCTCTAACTTCTACCCTTCCCCATCACCCCCATTCCTGTTCTCTCATCTCCCCCATTCCTGTTCTCTCATCTCCCCCATTCCTGTTCTCTCATCTCCCCCATTCCTTTTCTCTCATCTCCTCCTTCCTGTTCTCTCATCTCCCCCCTTCCTGTTCTCTCATCTCCCCCATTCCTGTTCTCTCATCTGCCCCTTCCTGTTCTCTCATCTCTCCCTTCCTGTTCTCTCATCTCCCCCTTACCTGTTCTCTCATCTCCCCCTTCCTGTTCTCTCATCTCCCCCCTTCCTGTTCTCTCATCTCCCCCCTTCCTGTTCTCTCATCTCCCCCTTCCTGTTCTCTCATCTCCCCCCTTCCTGTTCTCTCATCTCCCCCTTCCTGATTTCTCATCTCCCCCATTCCTGTTCTCTCATCTCCCCCATTCCTGTTCTCTCATCTCCCCCATTCCTGTTCTCTCATCTGCCCCTTCCTGTTCTCTCATCTCCCCCCTACCGGTTCTCTCATCTCCCCCCTTCCTGTTCTCTCATCTCCCCCTTCCTGATCTCTCATCTCCCCCTTCCTGTTCTCTCATCTCCCCCCTTCCTGTTCTCTCATCTCCCCCCTTCCTGTTCTCTCATCTCCCCATTCCTGTTCTCTCATCTCCCCCCTTCCTGTTCTCTCATCTCCCCCTTCCTGTTCTCTCATCTCCCCATTCCTGTTCTCTCATCTCCTCATTCCTGTTCTCTCATCTCCCCCTTCCTGTTCTCTCATCTCCCCCTTCCTGTTCTTTCATCTCCCCATTCCTGTTCTCTCATCTCCCCCCTTCCTGTTCTCTCATCTCCCCCTTCCTGTTCTCTCATCTCCCCCCTTCCTGTTCTCTCATCTCCCCCCTTCCTGTTCTCTCATCTCCTCATTCCTGTTCTCTCATCTCCCCCTTCCTGTTCTCTCATCTCCCCCTTCCTGTTCTTTCATCTCCCCCTTCCTGTTCTCTCATTTCCCCCCTTCCTGTTCTCTCGTCTCCCCATTCCTGTTCTCTCATCTCCCCCCTTCCTGTTCTCTCATCTTCCCCTTCCTGTTCTCTCATCTCCCCCATCCTGTTCTCTCATCTCCCCCTTCCTGTTCTCTCATCTCCCCATTCCTGTTCTCTCATCTCCCCATTCCTGTTCTCTCATCTCCCCCCTTCCTGTTCTCTCATCTCCCCATTCCTGTTCTCTCATCTCCCCATTCCTGTTCTCTCATCTCCCCCTTTCCTGTTCTCTCATCTCCCCATTCCTGTTCTCTCATCTCCCCCCTTCCTGTTCTCTCATCTCCCCCCTTCCTGTTCTCTCATCTCCCCCTTCATGTTCTCTCATCTCCCCCTTCATGTTCTCTCATCTCCCCCTTCCTGTTCTCTCATCTCCCCCTTCCTGCTCTCTCATCTCCCCCTTCCTGTTATCTCATCTCCCCATTCCTGTTCTCTCATCTCCCCATTCCTGTTCTCTCATCTCCCTATTCCTGTTCTCTCATCTCCCCCTTCTTATTCTCTCATCTCCCCCTTCCTGTTCTCTCATCTCCCCCTTCCTGTTCTCTCATCTCCCCATTCCTGTTCTCTCATCTCCCCCCTTCCTGTTCTCTCATCTCCCCCTTCCTGTTCTCTCATCTCCCCATTCCTGTTCTCTCATCATCCCCTTTCCTGTTCTCTCATCTCCCCATTCCTGTTCTCTCATCTCCCCCCTTCCTGTTCTCTCATCTCCCCCCTTCCTGTTTTCTCATCTCCCCTTCCTGTTATCTAATCTCCCCCCTTCCTGTTCTCTCATCCCCCCCTTCCTGTTCTCTCATCTCCCCATTCCTGTTATCTCATCTCCCCATTCCTGTTCTCTCATCTCCCCATTCCTGTTCTCTCATCTCCCCATTCCTATTCTCTCATCTCCCCCTTCCTGTTCTCTCATCTCCCCATTCCTGTTCTCTCATCTCCCTATTCCTGTTCTCTCATCTCCCCCTTCTTGTTCTCTCATCTCCCCCTTCCTGTTCTCTCATCTCCCCCTTCCTGTTCTCTCATCTCCCTCTTCCTGTTCTCTCATCTGCCCCTTCCTGTTCTCTCATCTCCCCCCTTCCTGTTCTCTCATCTCCCCTTTCCTGTTCTCTCATCTCCTCCTTCCTGTTCTCTCATCTCCCCCCTTCCTGTTCTCTCATCTCCTCCCTTCCTGTTCTCTCATCTCCCCCCTTCCTGTTCTCTCATCTCCCCCCTTCCTGTTCTCTCATCTCCCCCTTCCTGTTCTCTCATCTCCCACTTCCTGTTCTCTCATCTCCCCCTTCCTGTTCTATCTCCCCATTCTTGTTCTATCTCCCCCTTCCTGTTCTCTCATCTCCCCCCTTCCTGTTCTCTCATCTCCCCCTTCCTGTTCTCTCATCTCCCCCTTCCTGTTCTCTCATCTCCCCATTCCTGTTCTCTCATCTCCCCCCTTCCTTTCCCTCCTCTTCACCATTCCTCATCTCCCTTCTTGTACGCTATTCCTTATCTCGCCTTCCCCACCATTCTCCCTTCTCCATCTTCCCCACCATTCTCCCTTCTCCATCTTCCCCACCATTCTCCCTTCTCCATCTTCCCCACCATTCTCCCTTCTCCATCTTCCCCACCATTCTCCCTTCTCCATCTTCCTCACCATTCTCCCTTCTCCATCTTCCCCACCATTCTCCCTTCTCCATCTTCCCCACCATTCTCCCTTCTCCATCTTCCCCACCATTCTCCCTTCTCCATCTTCCCCACCATTCTCCCTTCTCCATCTTCCCCACCATTCCCCATCTCTCCTTTCCACTCCCCTTTCCTACCATTCCCACCTCCCCCAGGTACCTTACCGTCAATAATTATATTTCCCACACCCCCTCCTCCCCCTACCCGTTCCCCTCTTTCCTGTCACTCTCCCCTCCCCCCCCTCGTTAACTCCCTTCTCCCTAACTTCCCCCAACCAATTTGTTTCTTCCCCTACAAATTTGTTCTCACCCAGAAATAAATTCCCCCTTTCCCCTCTGCAACACAATAAATGATCCCTCAATTTCCCCTCACTTCCCCCACCTGCGTCCCTCAACCTGTTTTTAGGGGGAATTTAATATGACTTAAAGTCAACATGACTTAAAATAGTCATGACTTAAAATAGTCAAGACTTAAAATAGTCAAGACTTAAAATAGTCAAGACTTAAAATAGTCAAGACTTAAAATAGTCAAGACTTAAAATAGTCAAGACTTAAAATAGTCAAGACTTAAAATAGTCAAGACTTAAAATAGTCAAGACTTAAAATAGTCAAGACTTAAAATAGTCAAGACTTAAAATAGTCAAGACTTAAAATAGTCAAGACTTAAAATAGTCAAGACTTAAAATAGTCAAGACTTAAAATAGCCATGACTTAAAATAGCCATGACTTAAAATATAGTCATGACTTAAAATAGCCATGACTTAAAATAGCCATGACTTAAAATAGCCATGACTTAAAATAACCATGACTTAAAATAGCCATGACTTAAAATAGCCATGACTTAAAATATAGTCATGACTTAAAATATAGTCATGACTTAAAATAGCCGTGACTTAAAATAGTCATGACTTAAAATAGCCATGACTTAAAATATAGTCATGACTTAAAATAGTCATGACTTAAAATAGTCAAGACTTAAAATAGTCAAGACTTAAAATAGTCATGACTTAAAATAGTCATGACTTAAAATAGCTATGACTTAAAATAGTCATGACTTAAAATAGCCATGACTTAAAATAATCATGACTTAAAATAGTCATGACTTAAAATAGTCATGACTTAAAATAGCCATGACTTAAAATAGTCAAGACTTAAAATAGTCAAGACTTAAAATAGTCAATACTTAAAATAGTCAAGACTTAAAATAGTCAAGACTTAAAATAGTCAAGACTTAAAATAGCCATGACTTAAAATAGCCATGACTTAAAATAGCCATGACTTAAAATAGCTATGACTTAAAATAGCCATGACTTAAAATAGCCATGACTTAAAATAGTCATGACTTAAAATAGTCATGACTTAAAATAGTCATGACTTAAAATAGTCATGACTTAAAATAGCCATGACTTAAAATAGCCATGACTTAAAATAGTCATGACTTAAAATAGCCATGACTTAAAATAGCCATGACTTAAAATAGTCATGACTTAAAATAGCCATGACTTAAAATAGCCATGACTTAAAATAGTCATGACTTAAAATAGTCATGACTTAAAATAGTCATGACTTAAAATAGTCATGACTTAAAATAGTCATGACTTAAAATAGCCATGACTTAAAATAGTCATGACTTAAAATAGTCATGACTTAAAATAGTCATGACTTAAAATAGCCATGACTTAAAATAGCCATGACTTAAAATAGTCATGACTTAAAATAGTCATGACTTAAAATAGTCATGACTTAAAATAGTCATGACTTAAAATAGCCATGACTTAAAATAGCCATGACTTAAAATGGCCAAGACTTAAAATAGCCATGACTTAAAATAGCCAAGACTTAAAATAGCCATGACTTAAAATAGCCATGACTTAAAATAGCCAAGACTTAAACTTTAAATAAGAAATTTAAAATGAACTGAAGGAAAAAAAATCAGATTAAATGGATATAATGTGGTGACTGCAACAAGAGTGGCCTCTCGTGTTGCAGTCACCACATTATCAGGAGCTTGCATTGTTGCAGAAATGAGTTGGAAGTCCAGGGAATTGACTCTAACTAGAGATTTGACCCCCCCCCTGGTCCCCTATCCCTCCCTTCTTCCTCCCCCTCCCCTCTTCCTCCCCTCTTCCTCTCCCTCTCCTCTTCCTCTCCCTCTCCTCTTCCTCTCCCTCCCCTCTTCCTCCCCTCTTCCTCTCCCTCTCCTCTTCCTCTCCCTCCCCTCTTTCTCTCCCTCCCCTCTTCCTCCCCTCTTCCTCTCCCTCTCCTCTTCCTCTCCCTCTCCTCTTCCTCTCCCTCTCCTCCTCCTCTCCCTCTCCTCTTCCTCTCCCTCTCCTCTTCCTCTCCCTCCCCTCTTCCTCTCCCTCTCCTCTTCCTCTCCCTCCCCTCTTCCTCTCCCTCCCCTCTTCCTCCAAATTTTACCTATTCGTGCCGAATAGGTAAAACTTGCGATATCGGCTTAAATAACAAAACTCTTCTTGCCGAATAAGTCAAGCAAAAACTTATTCTGAACGTAATGAAAAAAATATATTTCTTTGTGTTAATTAAATTATTGTAAACTTATCTAAAATTTATTTAGATGGTTTAAGCTAAATTAAATTACGCTTGTTATAATAAGGTCAGGTAAGTTTCCTAAGGATCTTTTGGTACAAAATTATTAATTTTTACATTAACATTAATGAAAAAAAATATATCTTTAAACGTATAAGATAAAATTTTAGAAAGGACTTAATTATAAATTTCTTGATAATTGACCAGTTTTACCTATTCGACACCACATACATACAACATAAAAATCACTTAAAATAATTCATAAGGGTAAAATGTAATCAGAGAAATACAATTTAATGTAACTGTCAAAGGTATGTTAATGACGTAGGTGTTACGTTATTACTGTTGGGGTGGTGGGGGGGAGGGGGAGGGGGGGGAGGGAGGGGGAGGGAGGGAGGGGAAGAGAAGTAGGGAAGTGGGAGAAGGATAATGAAAGGTAGCTAGGAGGATGAGGATGGAAGCAGAGGGAGGGGGAAGTAGCAGTAGTAGCAGAGGGAGGGGGAAGTAGCAGTAGTAGCAGAGGGAGGGGGAAGTAGCAGTAGTAGCAGAGGGAGGGGGAAGTAGCAGTAGTAGCAGAGGGAGGGGGAAGTAGCAGTAGTAGCAGAGGGAGGGGGAAGTAGCAGTAGTAGCAGAGGGAGGGGGAAGTAGCAGTAGTAGCAGAGGGAGGGGGAAGTAGCAGTAGTAGCAGAGGGAGGGGGAAGTAGCAGTAGTAGCAGAGGGAGGGGGAAGTAGCAGTAGTAGCAGAGGGAGGGGGAAGTAGCAGTAGTAGCAGAGGGAGGGGGAAGTAGCAGTAGTAGCAGAGGGAGGGGGAAGTAGCAGTAGTAGCAGAGAGAGGGGAAAGTAGCAGTAGTAGCAGAGGGAGGGGGAAGTAGCAGTAGTATCAGAGAGAGGGGGAAGTAGCAGTAGTAGCAGAGAGAGGGGGAAGTAGCAGTAGTAGCAGAGGGAGGGGGAAGTAGCAGAGGGAGAGGGAAGTAGCAGTAGTAGCAGAGGGAGGGGGAAGTAGCAGAGGGAGGGGGAAGTAGCAGAGAGAGGGGGAAGTAGCAGAGGGAGGGGGAAGTAGCAGTAGTAGCAGAGGGAAGGGGAAGTAGCAGTAGTAGCAGAGAGAGGGGAAGTAGCAGTAGTAGCAGAGGGAGAGGGAAGTAGCAGTAGAAGCAGAGAGAGGGGGAAGTAGCAGCAGTAGCTGGGGGAGAGGGAAGTAGCAGTAGTAGCAGAGAGAGGGGAAAGTAGCAGCAGTAGCAGGGGGAGGGGGAAGAAGTAGCAGCAGTAGCAGTGGGAGGGGGAAGTAGCAGTAGTAGCAGAGAGAGGGGGAAGTAGCAGTAGTAGCAGAGAGAGGGGGAAGTAGCAGTAGTAGCAGAGAGAGGGGGAAGTAGCAGTAGTAGCAGAGAGAGGGGGAAGTAGCAGTAGTAGCAGAGAGAGGGGGAAGTAGCAGTAGTAGCAGAGAGAGGGGGAAGTAGCAGTAGTAGCAGAGGGAGGGGGAAGTAGCAGAGGGAGAGGGAAGTAGCAGTAGTAGCAGAGGGAGGGGGAAGTAGCAGAGGGAGGGGAAGCAGCAGTAGTAGCAGAGGGAGGGGGAAGTAGCAGAGGGAGGGGGAAGTAGCAGTAGTAGCAGAGGGAGGGGGCAGTAGCAGAGGGAGGGGGAAGTAGCAGTAGTAGCAGAGGGAGGGGGAAGTAGCAGTAGTAGCAGAGAGAGGGGGAAGTAGCAGTAGTAGCAGAGAGAGGGGGAAGTAGCAGTAGTAGCTGAGTGAGGTGGAAGTAGCAGTAGTAGCAGAGAGAGGGGGAAGTAGCAGTAGTAGCAGAGAGAGGGGGAAGTAGCAGTAGTAGCAGAGAGAGGGGGAAGTAGCAGAAGTAGCAGAGAGAGGCCGAAGTAGCAGAAGTAGCAGAGGGAGGGGGAAGTAGCAGTAGTATCAGATAGAGGGGGAAGTAGCAGTAGTAGCAGAGAGAGGGGGAAGTAGCAGTAGTAGCAGAGGGAGGGGGAAGTAGCAGAGGGAGAGGAAAGTAGCAGTAGTAGCAGAGGGAGGGGGAAGTAGCAGAGGGAGGGGGAAGTAGCAGAGAGAGGGGGAAGTAGCAGAGGGAGGGGGAAGTAGCAGTAGTAGCAGAGGGAGGGGGAAGTAGCAGTAGTAGCAGAGAGAGGGGGAAGTAGCAGTAGTAGCAGAGGGAGAGGGAAGTAGCAGTAGAAGCAGAGAGAGGGGGAAGTAGCAGCAGTAGCTGGGGGAGAGGGAAGTAGCAGTAGTAGCAGAGAGAGGGGAAAGTAGCAGCAGTAGCAGGGGGAGGGGGAAGTAGCAGCAGTAGCAGTGGGAGGGGGAAGTAGCAGTAGTAGCAGAGGGAGGGGAAGTAGCAGCAGTAGCAGAGGGAGGGGGAAGTAGCAGTAGTAGCAGAGAGAGGGGGAAGTAGCAGCAGTAGCAGAGGGAGGGAGAAGTAGCAGTAGTAGCAGAGGGAGGGGGAAGTAACAGAGGGAGGGGAAGTAGCAGTAGTAGCAGAGGGAGGGGGAAGTAGCAGAGGGAGGGGAAGTAGCAGTAGTAGCAGAGGGAGGTTGAAGTAGCAGAGGGAGGGGAAGTAGCAGTAGCAGCAGAGGGAGGGGGAAGTAGCAGAGGGATGAGAAGTAGCAGTAGTAGAGGGAGAGGGAAGTAGCAGTAGTAGCAGAGGGAGGGGAAGTAGCAGCAGTAGCAGAGGGAGGGGGAAGTAGCAGTAGTAGCAGAGAGAGGGGGAAGTAGCAGCAGTAGCAGGGGGAGGGGGAAGAGGCAGCAGTAGCAGTGGGAGGGGGAAGAGGCAGCAGTAGCAGTGGGCGGGGGACGTAGCAGTAGTAGCAGAGGGAGGGAGAAGTAGCAGTAGTAGCAGAGGGAGGGGGAAGTTGCAGAGGGAGTGGAAGTAGCAGTAGTAGCAGAGGGAGGGGGAAGTAGCAGTAGCAGCAGAGGGAGGGGGAAGTAGCAGAGGGAGGGGAAGTAGCAGTAGTAGTAGCAGAGGGAGGGGGAAGTAGCAGTAGTAGCAGAGAGAGGGGAAAGTAGCAGCAGTAGCAGGGGGAGGGGGAAGAGGCAGCAGTAGCAGTGGGAGGGGGAAGAGGCAGCAGTAGCAGTGGGAGGGGGAAGTAGCAGTAGTAGCAGAGGGAGGGAGAAGTAGCAGTAGTAGCAGAGGGAGGGGGAAGTAGCAGAGGGAGTGGAAGTAGCAGTAGTAGCAGAGGGAGGGGGAAGTAGCAGAGGGAGGGGAAGTAGCAGTAGTAGCAGAGGGAGGGAGAAGTAGCAGTAGTAGCAGAGGGAGGGGGAAGTAGCAGAGGGAGGGGAAGTAGCAGTAGTAGCAGAGGGAGGGGGAAGTAGCAGTAGTAGCAGAGGGAGGAGGAAGTAGCAGAGGGAGGGGAAGTAGCAGAGGGAGGGGGAAGTAGCAGAGGGAGGGGAAGTAGCAGTAGTAGCAGAGGGAGGGGGAAGTAGCAGCAGTAGCAGAGGGAGGGGAAAATAGCAGTAGCAGGAGGTAGCAGCAGCATCAGAGTGGCAAGGTACTAGTAGTAAGAACAGTAGCAGAGGTAGGGGCAGTAGCAACAGTATCAAACAGTGATCAACAGGAAAGTGTCACACCTCTCCGCCTAACATAATAACAGACACCGACCTTATCATCGATATAATTCACCCCTTAACAGACATATATCCAGCGTTAAGTATACGCTTCTTACCTGTTTTTATCGAAAGTAACACTATATTACACGGGTGTCGTATATACGTGGATATATGTGGATATACGTGTCACTCCGTGTCGTATGGTATTACCGGATATTGGCACCCGGGTAATATCCGCCTTTAAGCTCATTGACATTCTTGTACACGGTTTTAATATTGTTTGATTCTTAGTGAAGATATTACCCTGTTAAGCCAGGGATATTACCTGGGATTGCCGTAGATATTACCTGGGATTGCCGTAGATATTACCTGGGATTGCCGTAGATATTACCTGGGATTGCCGTAGATATTACCTGGGATTGCCGTAGATGTTACCTGGGATTGCCATAGATATTACCTGGGATTGCCATAGATATTACCTAGGATTGCCGCAGATATTACCTGGGATTGCCGCAGATATTACCTGGGATCGCCGCAGATATTACCTGGGATTGCCGCAGATATTACCTGGGATTGCCGCAGATATTACCTGGGATTGCCGCAGATATTACCTGGGATCGCCGCAGATATTACCTGGGATTGCCGCAGATATTACCTGGG
>NC_091390.1:3420435-3450435 GCF_038502225.1 Cherax quadricarinatus
AGTATAGTCAAAACACTGGTAGTATAGTCACAACACTGGTAGTAGTGTAGTCACAACACTGGTAGTAGTATAGTCAAAACACTGGTAGTATAGTCACAACACTGGCAGTAGTATAGTCACAACACTGGTAGTAGTGTAGTCACAACACTGGTAGTAGTGTAGTCAAAACACTGGTATAGTCACAACACTGGTAGTAGTATAGTCACAACACTGGTAGTAGTATAGTCACAACACTGGTAGTATAGTCACAACACTGGTAGTAGTATAGTCAAAACACTGGTAGTATAGTCACAACACTGGCAGTAGTATAGTCACAACACTGGTAGTAGTGTAGTCACAACACTGGTAGTAGTGTAGTCACAACACTGGTAGTAGTGTAGTCACAACACTGGTAGTAGTGTAGTCACAACACTGGTGGTAGTATAGTCAACACTGGTAGTAGTGTAGTCACAACACTGGTAGTGTAGTCACAACACTGGTGGTAGTATAGTCACAACACTGGTAGTATAGTCACAACACTGGTAGTAGTGTAGTCACAACACTGGTGGTAGTATAGTCACAACACTGGTGGCAGTATAGTCACAACACTGGTGGTAGTATAGTCACAACACTGGTAGTAGTGTAGTCACAACACTGGCAGTAGTGTAGTCACAACACTGGTGGTAGTATAGTCACAACACTGGTAGTAGTATAGTCACAACACTGGTGGTAGTATAGTCACAACACTGGTAGTAGTGTAGTCACAACACTGGCAGTAGTGTAGTCACAACACTGGTAGTAGTATAGTCACAACACTGGTAGTAGTGTAGTCACAACACTGGCAGTAGTGTAGTCACAACACTGGTAGTAGTATAGTCACAACACTGGTAGTAGTGTAGTCACAACACTGGCAGTAGTGTAGTCACAACACTGGTAGAAGTGTAGTCCCAACACTGGTAGTAGTGTAGTCACAACACTGGTAGTATAGTCACAACACTGGTAGTAGTATAGTCACAACACTGGTAGTAGTGTAGTCACAACACTGGCAGTAGTGTAGTCACAACACTGGTAGAAGTGTAGTCCCAACACTGGTAGTAGTGTAGTCACAACACTGGTAGTAGTGTAGTCACAACACTGCTAGTATAGTCACAACACTGGTAGTAGTGTAGTCACAACACTGGTAGTAGTATAGTCACAACACTGGTAGTAGTGTAGTCACAACACTGGTAGTAGTATAGTCACAACACTGGTAGTAGTATAGTCACAACACTGGCAGTAGTGTAGTCACAACACTGGTAGTAGTGTAGTCACAACACTGGCAGTAGTGTAGTCACAACACTGGTAGTAGTGTAGTCACAACACTGGTAGAAGTGTAGTCCCAACACTGGTAGTAGTGTATTCACAACACTGGTAGTAGTGTATTCACAACACTGGTAGTAGTGTAGTCACAACACTGCTAGTATAGTCACAACACTGGTAGTAGTGTAGTCACAACACTGCTAGTATAGTCACAACACTGGCAGTAGTGTAGTCACAACACTGGTAGTAGTGTAGTCACAACACTGGTAGTAGTGTAGTCACAACACTGGCAGTAGTGTAGTCACAACACTGGTAGTAGTGTAGTCACAACACTGGTAGTAGTGTAGTCACAACACTGGTAGTAGTATAGTCAACACTGGTAGTAGTGTAGTCTCAACACTGGTAGTAGTATAGTCACAACACTGGCAGTAGTGTAGTCACAACACTGGTAGTATAGTCACAACACTGGTAGTAGTGTAGTCACAACACTGGCAGTAGTGTAGTCACAACACTGGCAGTAGTGTAGTCACAACACTGGTAGTAGTGTAGTCACAACACTGGCAGTAGTGTAGTCACAACACTGGTAGTAGTTTAGTCACAACACTGCTAGTATAGTCACAACACTGGTAGTAGTGTAGTCCCAACACTGGTAGAAGTGTAGTCCCAACACTGGTAGTAGTGTAGTCACAACACTGGTAGTAGTGTAGTCACAACACTGCTAGTATAGTCACAACACTGGTAGTAGTGTAGTCACAACACTGGCAGTAGTGTAGTCACAACACTGGTAGTAGTGTAGTCACAACACTGGTAGTAGTGTAGTCACAACACTGGCAGTAGTGTAGTCACAACACTGGCAGTAGTGTAGTCACAACACTGGCAGTAGTGTAGTCACAACACTGGTAGTAGTGTAGTCAAAAAACTGGTAGTAGTGTAGTCACAACACTGGCAGTAGTGTAGTCACAACACTGGTAGTAGTTTAGTCACAACACTGGTAGTAGTGTAGTCACAACACTGGTAGAAGTGTAGTCCCAACACTGGTAATAGTGTAGTCACAACACTGGTAGTAGTGTAGTCACAACACTGGTAGTAGTGTAGTCACAACACTGGTAGTAGTGTAGTCCCAACACTGGTAGTAGTGTAGTCACAACACTGGTAGTGTAGTCACAACACTAGTAGTGTAGTCACAACACTGGTAGTAGTGTAGTCACAACACTGGTAGTAGTGTAGTCACAACACTGGTAGTAATGTAGTCACAACACTGGTAGTGGTGTAGTCACAACACTGGTAGTAGTGTAGTCACAACACTGGCAGTAGTGTAGTCACAACACTGGCAGTATAGTCACAACACTGGTAGTAGTGTAGTCACAACACTGGTAGTAGTGTAGTCACAACACTGGTAGTAGTGTAGTCACAACACTGGTAGTGTAGTCACAACACTGGCAGTAGTGTAGTCGCAACACTGGTAGTATAGTCACAACACTGGTAGTAGTGTAGTTACAACACTGGTAGTAGTGTAGTCACAACAATGGTAGTAGTGTAGTCACAACAATGGTAGTAGTGTAGTCACAACAATGGTAGTAGTCACAACACTGGTAGTAGTGTAGTCACAACACTGGTAGTAGTGTAGTCACAACACTGGTAGTAGTCACAACACTGGTAGTAGTGTAGTCACAACACTGGTGGTAGTGTAGTCACAACACTGGTAGTAGTGTAGTCACAACGCTGGTAGTAGTGTAGTCACAACACTGGTGGTAGTGTAGTCACAACACTGGTAGTAGTGTAGTCACAACACTGGTGGTAGTGTAGTCACAACACTGGTGGTAGTCACAACACTGGTAGTGTAGTCACAACACTTATAGTAGTGTAGTCACAACACTGGTGGTAGAGTAGTCACAACACTGGTGGTAGTGCAGTCACAACACTGGTAGTAGTGTAGTCACAACACTGGTGGTAGTGTAGTCACAACACTGGTGGTAGTGTAGTCACAACACTGGTAGTAGTGTAGTCACAACACTGGTGATAGTGTAGTCACAACACCGGTGGTAGTGTAGTCACAACACTGGTAGTAGTGTAGTCACAACACTGGTGGTAGTGTAGTCACAACACTGGTGGTAGTGCAGTCACAACACTGGTGGTAGTGCAGTCACAACACTGGTGGTAGTTTAGTCACAACACTGGCAGTAGTGTAGTCACAACACTCTTAGTATTGTAGTCACAACACTAGTAGTGTAGTCACAACACTGGTAGTATAGTCACAACACTGGTAGTAGTGTAGTCACAACACTGGTAGTAGTGTAGTCACAACACTGGTAGTAGTGTAGTCACAACACTGGTAGTAGTGAAGTCACAACACTGGTAGTATAGTCACAACACTGGTAGTAGTGTAGTCACAACACTGGTAGTAGTGTAGTTACAACACTGGTAGTAGTGTAGTCACAACACTGGTGGTAGTGTAGTCACAACACTGGTAGTAGTGTAGTCACAACACTGGTGGTAGTGTAGTCACAACACTGGTAGTAGTGTAGTTACAACACTGGTAGTAGTGTAGTCACAACACTGGTAGTAGTGAAGTCACAACACTATTAGTGTAGTCACAACACTGGTAGTAGTGTAGTCACAACACTGGTAGTGTAGTCACAACACTGGTAGTAGTGTAGTCACAACACTGGTAGTAGTGTAGTCACAACACTAGTAGTATTGTAGTCACAACACTGGTAGTGTAGTGACAACACTGGTGGTAGTGTAGTCACAACACTGGTAGTATAGTCAAAACACTGGTAGTAGTGTAGTCACAACACTGGTAGTAGTGTAGTCACAACACTGGTAGTAGTGTAGTCACAACACTGGTGGTAGTGTAGTCACAACACTGGTAGTAGTGTAGTCACAACACTGGTAGTATAGTCACAACACTGGCAGTAGTGTAGTCACAACACTGGTAGTAATGTAGTCAAAACACTGGTAGTATAGTCACAACACTGGTAGTAGTGTAGTCACAACACTGGTAGTAGTGTAGTCACAACACTGGTAGTAGTGTAGTCAAAACACTGGTATAGTCACAACACTGGTAGCAGTGTAGTCACAACACTGGTAGTATAGTCACAACACTGGCAGTAGTGTAGTCACAACACTGGTAGTAGTGTAGTCAAAACACTGGTAGTATAGTCACAACACTGGTAGTAGTGTAGTCACAACACTGGCAGTAGTGTAGTCACAACACTGGTAGTAGTGTAGTCAAAACACTGGTAGTATAGTCACAACACTGGTAGTAGTGTAGTCACAACACTGGTAGTAGTGTAGTCACAACACTGGTAGTATAGTGACAACACTAATTGTGTTTTGGCTACAACACTGGTGGTGCGGTCACAACATTGGTGTCGCAACATTGTGGTCACAACCCTGGTCACAACACTGGTGATATGGTCACAACACTGATGTTGTGGTCACAACACTGGTGATATGGTGACAACATTGGTGTTGTGACCACAACACTGGTGTTGTGACCACAACACTGGTGTTTTGGTCAAGACTCGGGTACCACACCAGTATTTGCTTCACTGAAATTAAGTGCCCGTTATATCATCAATCATTGAGGAATGTCACTCTTACTGGGGTGGTGGTGGTAATGATGGTAGGAGTGGTGGTAATGATAGTAGGAGTGGTGGTGATGATGATAGGAGTGGTGGTGATGATGGTAGGAGTGGTGGTGATGATGGTAGGAGTGGTGGTGATGATGGTAGGAGTGGTGGTGATGATGGTAGGAGTGGTGGTGATGGTAGGAGTGGTGGTGATGATGGTAGGAGTGGTGGTGATGATGGTAGGAGTGGTGGTAATGATGGTAGGAGTGGTGGTGATGGTGGGAGTGGTGGTGATGATGGTAGGAGTGGTGGTGTTGATGGTAGGAGTGGTGGTAATGATGGTAGGAGTGGTGGTAATGATGGTAGGAGTGGTGGTAATGATGCTAGGAGTGGTGGTAATGATGGTAGGAGTGGTGGTAATGATGGTAGGAGTGGTGGTGATGATAGTAGGAGTGGTGGTGATGATGGTAGGAGTGGTGGTAATGATGGTAGGAGTGGTGGTAATGATGGTAGGAGTGGTGGTGATGATGGTAGGATTGGTAGTGATGATGGTAGGAGTGGTGGTGATGATGGTAGGAGTGGTGGTGATGATGGTAGGAGTGGTGGTGATGATGGTAGGAGTGGTGGTAATGTTGGTGGTAGGATTTGTGGTGGTGGAAGGAGTGGGGGTTGTAGTAGTGGTGGTAATGGTGGTAGGAGTGGTGGTTGTAGTAGTTCTGGTAATGGTAGGAGTGGTGGTTGGAGTAGTGGTTGTAATGGTTGTAGTACTGGTGGTAATGGTGATAGGAGTAGTGGTTGGAGTAGTGGTGGTAATGGTGGTAGGAGTTGTTGTAATGGTGGTAGGAGAGGTGTTAACGGTGGTAGGAGTGGTGCTAGTGGTGGTAGGAGTGGTAGGAGTGATGGTAATGGTTGTAGTAGTGGTTGTATGGTGGTGGTAGGAGTGGCGGTAATGGTGACAGGAGTGATGGTAATGGTGGTAGGAGTGGTTAGAGTGGTGGTAGTGTTGGTGGGGAGGTAAACTTACCAGTGGAACAGCAACTGGACTACCAACAAGCCTTCAATAGGACCGTTCAAGAATAGGGGCTGAAAAAACTGCAGCCTCCAGATGGGAGGCCTAAGAAAAGAGGCCTAAGGAAATCTATGCATTATACAGCCTCCTTGGAAAACCGGGCCACGGGGGTCAACGCCCCCGTGGCCCGGTCCACGTGATACAAAGATATAAACACTGCTGGAACAAATGTACAAATCTGGACAAGAATCATCAAAAGGTGCCAGATCACCCAGGCTGTGATGGATATATGGTCCAGCAGGCCACCACCAGCAGCAGTCTGGTTGATCCGGAAAGCACCAGACGAGCCTGGCCCAAGACCAATCTCTGTGACTAGAATAACTCTCGGAACTAAGCAAAGGTTAATCAACATTATGAATGTACATAGAGATAATACCAGTCTCTCCACTGGACGCAATATAGAAGGTAAACAAGACAAGTTACGGGTGATAATCTCATTCAGTAACAGACAGCATTACCGTAACGGCTTGGCAAAGCTCCTAGAGAGCGAAACGTTGCCACAATAGTCTTAATTATTTCACACGCGTCCTTTAAACTAACATATGTTAGTTTTTACCAACACTCAGGGTGAGCCCAGCTAAACTGAGGGTAAAACTATATAAATTTTTAAATCCATACAAATTTGCATTCCTAAGGAAAGGGGAGCTTGTCATAGGTCATCTGTAACTCTCAAAAAAATCTTGTCAAAATGACGAGTGATATCAGAAGAGTTAATAAAAATAGTGTTATTTCAAGCCTAAGAGAGAATAAAAAGGCTTTCAGATAGTTATTGGTTATTAACTAATTCTAAATCAATGGCTAACTTGCTATAGTAGTAAAGTTTATAGCCGAACCGAACCTGTGTATTAATCTGCTACGATACTTAATGAAGTAAATGGTCTGGAAATCCGATAAGTCGAATAATACCTGGAGTATAGAACATAAGAACATAAGAACGATGGAACACTGCAGAAGGCCTACTGGCCCATGCGAGGCAGGTCCAAGTCTCCTACCGGCTTAAGCCAATGCACCCAACCTAGTCAGGTCAGGTCACATTGACTTAAGGGAGGAACACGGCAACCGACCTGGTAGCACAAGCTATCAGGTCTAACTCACACCCACCCACATCTACTCATGTATTTATCCAACCTATTTTTAAAGCTACACAACGTTCTGGCCTCTATAACGGTACTTGGGAGTTTGTTCCACTCATCCACAACTCTATTACCAAACCAGTACTTTCCTATATCCTTCCTGAATCTGAATTTTTCCAACTTAAAACCATTGCTGCGAGTCCTGTCTAGGCTAGATATTTTCAGCACACTATTTACATCCCCTTTATTTATTCCTGTCTTCCATTTATACACCTCAATCATATCCCCCCTAATTCTACGTCTTTCTAGAGAGTGCAGTTTCAGGGCCTCAGTCTATCCTCATAGGGAAGGTTTCTGATACATGGGATCAACTTTGTCATCCTCCTTTGTACATTTTCCAGAGAATTTATATCCATTCTGTAATACGGTGACCAAAACTGTGCAGCATAATCTAAATGAGGCCTAACCAAGGATGTATAGAGTTGAAGAACAACCTGAGGACTCCTATTATTTATGCTTGTTATGAAGCCAAGGATTCTATTAGCTTTATTGCGAAAACACTTATGCACTGTTGTCTTGGTTTCAGATTACTGCTAACCAGAACTCCTAAATCTTTTTCGCAATCCGTAATATTAAGATCTACATTATTTAGTTTATATGTGGCATGGTTATTGTCCTGTCCAACATTTAGAACTTTGCATTTGTCTATATTAAACTGCATCTGCCACTTCTCCGACCACTGCATCAGTCTATTCAAATCTTCCTGGAGTGCTCGAATGTCCTCGTCAGAATGAATTCGACGGCCTATTTTGGTGTCATCGGCAAACTTGCCGATGTCGCTCTTTATGCCCTCATCTATGTCGTTTATGTAGATTGTGAACAGCAGGGGGCCCAACACTGACCCCTGTGGAACACCGCTCGTGACGCTTCCCCACTCTGATTTCTCCCCATTTATGCAAACTCTCTGCTGCCTATTTGTCAACCATGCCTCTATCCAGGAAAAAATCTCTCCTCCTATTCCATGTGCTTTAATTTTCCTCAATAGTCTCTGATGTGGGACCCTGTCAAAAGCCTTACTGAAGTCCATATACACAATATCATATTCATTACCATGATCTACCTCCTCAAATACCTTAGTGAAAAAAGTTAATAAATTCGTAAGGCAGGAACGCCCCTTTGTAAAACCATGCTGAGATTCGTTGATTAATTTATGCTTTTCAAGGTGGCTACGAACTGCCTCGGCAATTATTGATTCCATAAATTTTCCCACTATGGAGGTTAGGCTTATTGGTCTATAGTTCGAAGCTAAGGACCTGTCACCTGTTTTGAAAATAGGTATCACATTTGCCATTTTCCACTTATCTGGCACCATGCCAGTTTGTAGTGATATGTTGAAAAGATTAGCCAAAGGTGTGCTAAGCTCCTCTTTACATTCCTTTAGAACCCTTGCATACAGTTCATCAGGGCCTGGGGATTTGTTAGGTTTTAATTTATCTATTTGCCTAAGGACCATGTCACTTGTGACCCTAATAGTGCACAGTTTATTATCGTCCTGTTCTATATAATTTATCATTACTGGAATATCGCTGGTATCCTCCTGTGTAAAAACTGAGAGGAAGTATGTGTTAAAAATTCTACACATTTCCTTATCACTGTCAGTGAGCTGACCCGAGGGGGTCGACGCCCCCACGGTACAGTCCATGACCAGGCCTCCCAGTGGATCAGAGCCTGATCAGCCAGGCTTGTACTGGTGGTAACATGCCTAGCTGGTCTAGTGTCTGTCCAGATCCCTCCTGAAGACAGCCAGGGATCTATTGTGCTGAATGGTTTTGAAAACCGACAAGTTGAAGATTGAGACACTTATGCAACATGTGGAAATCTATACTGAGGAAACGTTTCGCCACACAGTGGCTTCATCAGTCCTATACAAAGCAGAAAGGTGTAAGGAGAGAAGGAGTTTGAGGTAATCAGTCCCTCAGCCTGGAGTCGATATGTTCAGTCCATCAATCTTGATGGACTGAACACATCGACTCCAGGCTGAGGGACTAATTACCTCAATTCTTCTCATTTCCACTGTACTTTGCACTGAAGAAGCCACTGGATGGCGAAACATTTTCACAATAAAGATCTCCAAATGTTGATCAAGTGTCTCACTCTTCATGTACTTTTGCTGATGAGAAAGATGTTAGCTTCTGGTAACCAGGATAGTCTGCAACTTTGGCTATAGCTTCTATATATAAATCTAATTCATATAACCTTTCGCTATATATTGACTAATGTTAAATTAAAGGAGATTCAAGTATCGTTCGACAACCTTGATAATGTACCAGGTAGTTGTTTATATTCATATGATTCAATTCAGAATTTCACTCCAGCATCATTTTTCGAGCTGAATAACAATGCTGTGATAATGCAAGATCCAGCGTTATTCCAGACTGACCAATGTATTATTTGTCACAAATACCGCATGGGACTTTGGTACAGTAATCAAAACGTTTTTCCATTGTCGAGAGATTTTTTAAAGACAGTTTTTATATTAATTTTTTGTCAAGGCCTTAGGCGGGCAAGTTTGCATTAAAAGGCAACACCAATGTATTTTTCTTGTTACGGAGGAGTCCAGGACTTGAGTCCCGGAGGTGGGAAGTACAGTGCCTGCACTCTGAAGGAAGGGTGATATGTTGTAATGTTGCATTTCTAAGTCGTGTGAGGTGTGATGTAAGCACTAGTGTGTGTGTGTGTGTGTGTGTGTGTGTGTGTGTGTGTGTGTGTGTGTGTGTGTGTGTACACTCACCTAGTTGTGGTTGCAAAGTCGAGTCACAGCTCCAGGCTCCGCCTCTTCACTGAGTGCTACTGGGTCACATTTCCTGTTCCATGAGATTTATCATACTTCTTGTGTGTGTGTGTGTGTGTGTGTGTGTGTGTGTGTGTGTGTGTGTGTGTGTGTGTGACATGCTTCAAGTCACCATGTACACTGTTTACAAATTAAGGTTTTCAACACCAGGCTCCTTAATAATAGATAAAACAACAAAAAAAAACTAGAGAACACAGAGAAACGTCTACGAGATAAAGGTGTGAATGTCTACTTGCACAGAATAATCACTGATAACGGAATCGATCCATCCCTCCGATCCTCCTGACAAGTCAGAATGCCCCAGCATACCTAATGGTGGCCAAAACGATACACACTCACAATTAGCCTCCTGACAGTGGACAGAGAAGACTACAAGATAGTCTTTGATCTTATTTCTCCACAACAGGTCATTAATCTTTTATGGCAACTATCAATCATCAAAGATTTATTAATCCATAGTATGGGGATTATTGCCAAATTTGTATACAACTTGAGATATACACCCAGAGTGTATATACACTGTCATTGTGTGTATACAATGAGATGAGAGGTTTCCTGATGCGGGTCTTATTCAAATGACCCTCAGCTGGAGCTTTTGGTCATCTGACCGAGGCCTTCCACTGGCTTACCCCTCCACCCCTTTAAAAAATAAATTTATAATTATAAGCATGAAATTGCACAATATACTCAGGAAACACGAAGAGTGTATATTAGTCTATAAATTCATAGAGTTTGTCAATATTTATATAATATATATGTATTAAAACCCATAAAAATCTGCCAATAAGTGAGAATCCGTATCGTACCTAACGTAATAACGTCATAAACTAATTAACAAATTTATATGTAATTGAGCGTCATTACAAAGTACTGAATAAATTCGAACACATTCTTACTTTATAAATTATACACACACACAAATATATATATATATATATATATATATATATATATATATATATATATATATATATATATATATATATATATTCACCTTAAAACACCTAAGTCATTATTAATATATTAGAGTAACTATGCAGTGCAAAAATCCCATAATGCAGTAGCATAAATTGCATTTGGGAAATTGTCATCTGGTTTGGTACTATGTTGTTCCTGTTTAATTTGCTTTTATATCCACGAGTGTCTCAACTTCCAGGAAGAGGAAGCATAAAAGACTTTTATTGTGGCAGTTTACGAGGCTCGTCTCTGACTTATTTAATGTCTCCATTATTATGTATTAGAAAAACTTAATATATATTTCCATGTGCACACAGTTTATATATATATATATATATATATATATATATATATATATATATATATATATATATATATATATATATATATATATAATTCGCAGAAGAGGCTAAATATTCACAAGCACAAATCTCTGGTCGAAGGAGACTCGAACCTATAAACCTTGGAAAAAGGTACGCAGCGCTCAAGCACCCTACCAAACTGGACAATACCTTGGCGCCCAGCAAAATGTTAGACGTTTTGGTTCAAGGTAGCCAGCTTTCAGGCAGGTGGCTTTCAGCTTTGTATTTCATCCCCTGAGTGGTGAGGCAGGATCCATATATAGCTTTAAGAAGAGGTATGATAAAGTTCATGGAGCAGGAAGTGTGTCCTAGTAGCGACCAGTGAAGAGGCGTGGTCAGGAGCTGTGATTCGACCCCTTCAACCGCAACGAGTACACACACACACACACACACACACACACACACACACACACACACACACACACACACACACAAATTATTCGTAATTTAATTTTAGTTCCAGAGGTCTTCATGCTCCTGAGAGACTGGATGGGAACAATGGGTGCAGTAAGCATTCCTCTCGGGATCACCAGACTAAAACACTCTAAGACTAACATAGCAACTGTTGGGTCGTTATTGGTTTCAATCCGTATTTGTTCTTCCCTATGATCAACAACACCTTCCTGCTGACGGACAGTTATTGTAGGTGTTATTATTATTATAATAATCAAGGGGGAGCGCTAAACCCGTAGAATTATGCAGCGCCAGTGGGGGAGATGTGGAAAGTATTCAGGCTTAATTCAGGGAACTGGAACACAGATGCAATTCCCTAGATCAAGAGCCCCTCACCAACGTCAAGGAACCTTCCTTGAGGGGATTGTAGGTGTAGGCTACAGTTGATGTCTGTATAGTTCAACAGCGGCTATTGACCATTTTACCTGGGAGATAATGATCCTAGTTTGGTAGCTAAGAGGAGTGTTTAGATTGCTAAATGAGGATCAATGTTCACTTTCAGCTTTGAACTGAGCCATGGCAGGACCTCTCTTGATCTCGTTAACCTGACTGTCTAGCACAATTAACACCAGAGTGCATCTGTCCGAATTCACGTTCCTTCACATTCACCTATAGTCTGTGTGAGCTGGGATAGCTGGTCCAGTGGCTAACGCGTCGGTCTGTAGTTTTGTGACTCTCAGATCGCGGGTTCTAACCTCACCCGTGGTAATTTTTTTTTTACTTGGAGAGTTCCTGTTATACAGTCTGTGGGTCAAGATGTCTGCCAGTCTCAGAAATATTAAATGTTAGGTGAAAACCACTCTGGAAATATCTTCCACTAATTCCACCGATAAACTATGAGGTAGGTGGTAGAAATCGAGTTGAAGGCCTTTCAATTTCTACACAGAACCTTCGTTAGAAGCTACGATGTTTGGTAACTTGACTCACGAAATCGTAATGACACGATTGCAAACAAATCATACCACGGGAGGGGTTAGAACTAACGATCAGTGTGTTAGCCCAGTGGCTAACGCGTCGGTCTAGAGTTTTATGACTCTCTGACCGCGGGTTCTAACCCCACCCGTGGAATGGTATGTTTGGTAACTGAAATAGACACGACAGGATTTCTTTTCACAGGTGACAGGGACTGACAACAGTCATCTATTTGTCTAATTCTACATGTTAGGTTCTGCCTTCCAATCTTTCCAGCTATGTTGTAGTTTCCAGCTATGTTGTAGTTTCCAGCTATGTTGTAGTTTCCAGCTATGTTGTAGTTTCCAGCTATGTTGTAGTTTCCAGCTATGTTGTAGTTTCCAGCTATGTTGTAGTTTCCAGCTATGTTGTAGTTCCCAGCTATGTTGTAGTTCCCAGCTATGTTGTAGTTCCCAGCTATGTTGTAGTTTCCAGCTATGTTGTAGTTTCCAGCTATGTTGTAGTTTCCAGCTATGTTGTAGTTTCCAGCAATGTTGTAGTTTCCAGCTATGTTGTAGTTTCCAGCTATGTTGTAGTTTCCAGCTATGTTGTAGTTTCCAGCTATGTTGTAGTTTCCAGCTATGTTGTAGTTTCCAGCTATGTTGTAGTTTCCAGCTATGTTGTAGTTTCCAGCTATGTTGTAGTTTCCAGCTATGTTGTAGTTCCCAGCTATGTTGTTTCCAGCTATGTTGTTTCCAGCTATGTTGTTTCCAGCTATGTTGTAGCTTCCAGCTATGTTGTAGCTTCAAGCTATGTTTCCAGCTATGTTGTTTCCAGATATGTTGCTTCCAGCTATGTTTCCAGCTACGTTGCTTCCAGCTATGTTGTAGCTTCAAGCTATGTTTCCAGCTATGGTGTAGCTTCCAGCTATGTTGTTTCCAGCTATGTTGCTTCCAGTTATGTAGTTTCCAGCTATGTTGTAGCTTCCAGCTATGTTGTTTCCAGCTATGTTTCCAGCTATGTTGTAGCTTCAAGCTATGTTTCCAGCTGTGTTGTAGCTTCCAGCTATGTTGTTTTCAGCTATGTTGCTTCCAGTTATGTAGTTTCCAGCTATGTTGTAGCTTCCAGCTATGTTGTTTCCAGCTATGTTGTTTCCAGCTATGTTGCTTCCAGCTATGTTGTAGCTTCAAGCTATGTTTCCAGCTGTGTTGTAGCTTCCAGCTATGTTAGGTAAGACACATATGCAACAGTTAGGTATCTTTATTATGAAACGTTTCGCCTACACAGTAGGCTTCTTCAGTCAAGTACAGAAAAGTTGATAGAAGCAGAAGATACTTGAAGACGATGTAATCAGTCCATCACCCTTAAAGTTTTGAGGTGGTCAGTCCCTCAGTCTGGAGAAGAGCATTGTTCCATAGTATACTATGGAACAATGCTCTTCTCCAGACTGAGGGACTGACCACCTCAAAACTTTAAGGGTGATGGACTGATTACATCGTCTTCAAGTATCTTCTGCTTCTATCAACTTTTCTGTACTTGACTGAAGAAGCCTACTGTGTAGGCGAAACGTTTCATAATAAAGATACCTAACTGTTGCATATGTGTCTTACCTAACAACCTGTCGGTATTTTATACCATTTTAATGTTCAGCTTCCAGCTATGTTTCCAGCTATGTTGCTTCCAGCTATGTAGCTTCCAGCTATGTTGTAGCTTCCAGCTATGTTGTTTCCAGCTATGTTGTTTCCAGCTATGTTGCTTCCAGCTATGTTGTAGCTTCAAGCTATGTTTCCAGCTGTGTTGTAGCTTCCAGCTATGTTGTTTCCAGCTATGTTGCTTCCAGCTATGTAGCTTCCAGCTATGTTGTAGCTTCCAGCTATGTTGTTTCCAGCTATGTTGCTTCCAGCTATGTTGTTTCCAGCTATGTTGCTTCCAGCTATGTTGTAGCTTCAAGCTATGTTTCCAGCTATGTTGTAGCTTCCAGCTATGTTGTTTCCGGCTATGTTGCTTCCAGCTATGTAGCTTCCAGCTATGTTGTAGCTTCCAGCTATGTTGCTTCCAGCTATGTAGCTTCCAGCTATGTAGCTTCCAGCTATGTTGTAGCTTCAAGCTATGTTGCTTCCAGCTATGTTGTAGCTTCCAGCTATGTTGTAGCTTCAAGCTATGTTTCCAGCTATGTTGTAGCTTCCAGCTATGTTGTTTCCGGCTATGTTGCTTCCAGCTATGTAGCTTCCAGCTATGTTGTAGCTTCCAGCTATGTTGCTTCCAGCTATGTAGCTTCCAGCTATGTAGCTTCCAGCTATGTTGTAGCTTCAAGCTATGTTGCTTCCAGCTATGTTGTAGCTTCCAGCTATGTTGTAGCTTCAAGCTATGTTGCTTCCAGCTATGTTGTAGCTTCCAGCTATGTTGTAGCTTCAAGCTATGTTTCCAGCTAAGTTGTAGCTCCCAATGAATAACAAACAATCGCCCAACCAAAACAAGATTTTTCGAAAACGATATAAAAGGTTGACAGGTTAACAAGACACAGTTGGTTTAGTTGGATATTACTGGTGAAGTGTTTCACCTACGTGGTTGGTTTCTTCAGTCAGAGAATAGTGGCGAGGTAAAGATGTAATCAGTCTATTAGCATAGAAGAAATAGTTTGAGGTGGTCAGTCCCTCAGCCTGGAGAGTTCAGCTTCATGGTATAAAGGGAAGAGCTGCCTTGTACGGGCCAGTAGGCCTACTGCAGTGTTCCTCCGTTCTTATGTTCTAAGACAAGCCTCGCTATGTGCCCGGCTGAGAATCTCAACCAAATTATGATTCAGTCCATGCCCCTGGTTGGGATAGAACCCGCGGTCAGAGTCATAAAACTCCAGACCGACGCGTTAGCCACTGGACCAGCTGGTTACAAAAAGATTCATCCAACTACGTATATTTATTCACCATAGGAATGTTAGCATAGGCCACCACTGTGACCACAAATGCAATTTTTTACACACGAATCTCCAGCTAGAGTCACCGTGACGAACTCTAGCTCAAGTCCCCTCAAAGCCACCCGTGGAATGATTTGTGTCATTACGATTTCATAAGTTCTTATGAAACAGCCCCAGAAATATTGGCAACAACTCTGACATCACAATCTGTCGCAGAAAGAGTGGAAGGTTACAGGCTATCAGAACATATTTCTGCATCATCTAGAGATGACAACCATATCTTAGTCTCAGTTAAAACTCAGGTGCTGCTTATCACAAGGGTAATGTTTAACTCAGAATGGGAAATTTAGGCTTCTGTACCGCTTTTTCTCAGTAGGCTGGTAGACACTTCGAACCTGGGAAAAACGTACAACAGACTCATCGACATTGCTAGATACCTTAAGAGTTGAAACCTTCCTGTTCCAGTATCTCAGAGTGGCCATCCAGAGTGGGAATGCCTGTTACATTCTTCAGTCCAACTTCCACTGAGCTGGAGGAGTTCCTTAGGCTGGATTTAAAATATTCTACTGTATTTTTCTCTGTGTTTAAGCACAGAAAGACTGTGTGTATAATATAATATATATATACATTATATATATATATATATATATATATATATATATATATATATATATATAAGGTGAGGTGCTGGCCGGACCCCTTATATAGCTTCCTTGGATGCGTCACTTTCATAGTTCCTTGATAATGTGAGTAGTCACGAAAGCGCTGGGAATTTCTCTATTCTTTCAGAGTGGTTGTTTTGCATATATATATATATATATATATATATATATATATATATATATATATATATATATATATATATATATATATATATGATGGGGTCCACCTCTGGTGTAAATTGTGGGACCCACAACCTCGGAGAAGTGGATAAAAACGCTTCAAGGAAGAATATTTGGATTTTTTCCTGAAGCCATTTAAATATTCCACTTCCCCTACCACACCATTTTTCATTATTTTTTACCAATAGGTACATTTTATTACATAATATAGTACAGAAGATTTAAGAGAGACATTGCTGATACAAAAATGGCACACACAGTACATGATATGTGGGGGATACATGTCTAGTACATGTTGTTACGTGTTTGTCACTGATTATAATGCGAAGATCTCATCCAGCTCTTAAGAAATGGGGTGTGTGCCCAAAATACAGCAGGCATTACCACTCTGGACAGCAGAACTGAGTCGCTTGAACAGAAAACTAGCTGCCCTGGGATCCCTAGTTACCCTGATTTCTTCATTCAAGGAACTGGAGCTATTCTTCCTTTCTACAGGATGATTACATCGCATTCCCCAGGTTTCTTGTGACCCTTAACGGGTTTAGCGCAAAACAGAAAAATAATTAAATATATAATAATAAAATAGCATCATCTCCCCACTACATCAGCCAGAAAATCGTTCAAAACAAAACTGAAAAACAAATCATAACTGATAAAGGAGAAGAGACGAAAAACAGAGAAACACCAAAGAGAATCAGGGAACACAAACTGTCACAGATCCCTGTGAGGTAATTTGTCCGGGAGCTGTAACAAGAATATGATTGCTATGACTAATTAACAACCTGATTTTTGTCGTCCAGGGAGGTGGGGTCTACTCCCTTTTCTTCACAATTATTTTCACCATCTTTAATCCCATTTCTTCTATCTCTTCCAACCCCTCTCCATTTACACTTTTTAATCCGTGAAACCCATTTCGTGCGATGTATGAGAGGGAAATACAGCAGGCTTTTATTTCAGCGCTGTTGTATAGTGTAGCAACACTGTTGGTGTTCCCACATTGTAACTATCATATAGAATAGTGTAGCAACACTGCTGGTGTTCCCACATTGTAACTATCATATAGAATAGTGTAGCAACACTGCTGGTGTTCCCACATTGTAACTATCATATAGAATAGTGCAGCAACACTGCTGGTGTTCCCACATTGTAACTATCATATAGAATAGTGTAGCAACACTGTTGGTGTTCCCACATTGTAACTATCATATAGAATAGTGCAGCAACACTGCTGGTGTTCCCACAATGTAACTATCATATAGAATAGTGTAGCAACACTACTGGTGTTCCCACAATGTAACTATCATGTAGAATTGTGTAGCAACACTGCTGGTGTTCCCACATTGTAACTATCATATAGAATAGTGTAGCAACACTGCTGGTGTTCCCACAATGTAACTATCATATAGAATAGTGTAGCAACACTGTTGGTGTTCCCACAATGTAACTATCATATAGAATAGTGTAGCAACACTACTGGTGTTCCCACAATGTAACTATCATGTAGAATTGTGTAGCAACACTGCTGGTGTTCCCACATTGTAACTATCATATAGAATAGTGTAGCAACACTGCTGGTGTTCCCACAATGTAACTATCATATAGAATAGTGTAGCAACACTGCTGGTGTTCCCACAATGTAACTATCATATTGAATAGTGTAGCAACACTGTTGGTGTTCCCACAATGTAACTATCATATAGAATAGTGTAGCAACACTACTGGTGTTCCCACAATGTAACTATCATATAGAATAGTGTAGCAACACTGCTGGTGTTCCCACATTGTAACTATCATATAGAATAGTGTAGCAACACTGCTGGTGTTCCCACATTGTAACTATCATATAGAATAGTGTAGCAACACTGCTGGTGTTCCCACAATGTAACTATCATATAGAATAGTGTAGCAACACTGCTGGTGTTCCCACATTGTAACTATCATATAGAATAGTGTAGCAACACTGTTGGTGTTCCCACATTGTAACTATCATATAGAATAGTGCAGCAACACTGCTGGTGTTCCCACAATGTAACTATCATATAGAATAGTGTAGCAACACTGCTGGTGTTCCCACAATGTAACTATTATATAGAATAGTGTAGCAACACTGCTGGTGTTCCCACAATGTAACTATCATATAGAATAGTGTAGCAACACTGCTGGTGTTCCCACATTGTAACTATCATATAGAATAGTGTAGCAACACTGCTGGTGTTCCCACAATGTAACTATTATATAGAATAGTGTAGCAACACTGCTGGTGTTCCCACAATGTAACTATCATATAGAATAGTGTAGCAACACTGTTGGTGTTCCCACAATGTAACTATCATATAGAATAGTGTAGCAACACTACTGGTGTTCCCACAATGTAACTATCATATAGAATAGTGTAGCAACACTGCTGGTGTTCCCACATTGTAACTATCATATAGAATAGTGTAGCAACACTGCTGGTGTTCCCACAATGTAACTATCATATAGAATAGTGTAGCAACACTGCTGGTGTTCCCACAATGTAACTATCATATAGAATAGTGTAGCAACACTGTTGGTGTTCCCACAATGTAACTATCATATAGAATAGTGTAGCAACACTACTGGTGTTCCCACAATGTAACTATCATATAGAATAGTGTAGCAACACTGCTGGTGTTCCCACATTGTAACTATCATATAGAATAGTGTAGCAACACTGCTGGTGTTCCCACATTGTAACTATCATATAGAATAGTGTAGCAACACTGCTGGTGTTCCCACAATGTAACTATCATATAGAATAGTGTAGCAACACTGCTGGTGTTCCCACAATGTAACTATCATATAGAATAGTGTAGCAACACTGTTGGTGTTCCCACAATGTAACTATCATATAGAATAGTGTAGCAACACTACTGGTGTTCCCACAATGTAACTATCATATAGAATAGTGTAGCAACACTGCTGGTGTTCCCACATTGTAACTATCATATAGAATAGTGTAGCAACACTGCTGGTGTTCCCACATTGTAACTATCATATAGAATAGTGTAGCAACACTGCTGGTGTTCCCACAATGTAACTATCATATAGAATAGTGTAGCAACACTGTTGGTGTTCCCACATTGTAACTATCATATAGAATAGTGCAGCAACACTGCTGGTGTTCCCACAATGTAACTATCATATAGAATAGTGTAGCAACACTGCTGGTGTTCCCACAATGTAACTATTATATAGAATAGTGTAGCAACACTGCTGGTGTTCCCACAATGTAACTATCATATAGAATAGTGTAGCAACACTGCTGGTGTTCCCACATTGTAACTATCATATAGAATAGTGTAGCAACACTGCTGGTGTTCCCACAATGT
This sequence comes from Cherax quadricarinatus, assembly GCF_038502225.1. NCBI lineage: Eukaryota > Metazoa > Arthropoda > Malacostraca > Decapoda > Parastacidae > Cherax > Cherax quadricarinatus. The sequence continues at coordinate 3,440,051 of NC_091390.1, forward strand.
AACTATCATATAGAATAGTGTAGCAACACAGCTGGTGTTCCCATAATGTAACTATCATATAGAATAGTGTAGCAACAATGCTGGTGTTCCCACAATGTAACTATCATATAGAATAGTGTAGCAACACAGCTGGTGTTCCCATAATGTAACTACCATATAGAATAGTGTAGCAACACTGCTGGTGTTCCCACAATGTAACTATCATATAGAATAGTGTAGCAACACAGCTGGTGTTCCCACAATGTAACTATCATATAGAATAGTGTAGCAACACTGCTGGTGTTCCCACAATGTAACTATCATATAGAATAGTGTAGCAACACTGCTGGTGTTCCCACAATGTAACTATCATATAGAATAGTGTAGCAACACTGCTGGTGTTCCCACAATGTAACTATCATATAGAATAGTGTAGCAACACTGCTGGTGTTCCCACAATGTAACTATCATATAGAATAGTGTAGCAACACTGCTGGTGTTCCCACAATGTAACTATCATATAGAATAGTGTAGCAACACTGCTGGTGTTCCCACAATGTAACTATCATATAGAATAGTGTAGCAACACTGCTGGTGTTCCCACAATGTAACTATCATATAGAATAGTGTAGCAACACTGCTGGTGTTCCCACAATGTAACTATCATATAGAATAGTGTAGCAACACTGCTGGTGTTCCCACAATGTAACTATCATATAGAATAGTGTAGCAACACTGCTGGTGTTCCCACAATGTAACTATCATATAGAATAGTGTAGCAACACTGCTGGTGTTCCCACAATGTAACTATCATATAGAATAGTGTAGCAACACTGCTGGTGTTCCCACAATGTAACTATCATATAGAATAGTGTAGCAACACTGCTGGTGTTCCCACAATGTAACTATCATATAGAATAGTGTAGCAACACTGCTGGTGTTCCCACATTGTAACTATCATATAGAATAGTGTAGCAACACTGCTGGTGTTCCCACAATGTAACTATCATATAGAATAGTGTAGCAACACTGCTGGTGTTCCCACATTGTAACTATCATATAGAATAGTGTAGCAACACTGCTGGTGTTCCCACAATGTAACTATCATATAGAATAGTGTAGCAACACTGCTGGTGTTCCCACAATGTAAATATCATATAGAATAGTGTAGCAACACTGCTGGTGTTCCCACAATGTAACTATCATATAGAATAGTGTAGCAACACTGCTGGTGTTCCCACAATGTAACTATCATATAGAATAGTGTAGCAACACTGCTGGTGTTCCCACAATGTAACTATCATATAGAATAGTGTAGCAACACTGCTGGTGTTCCCACAATGTAACTATCATATAGAATAGTGTAGCAACACTGCTGGTGTTCCCACAATGTAACTATCATATAGAATAGTGTAGCAACACTGCTGGTGTTCCCACAATGTAACTATCATATAGAATAGTGTAGCAACACTGCTGGTGTTCCCACAATGTAACTATCATATAGAATAGTGTAGCAACACTGCTGGTGTTCCCACATTGTAACTATCATATAGAATAGTGTAGCAACACTGCTGGTGTTCCCACAATGTAACTATCATATAGAATAGTGTAGCAACACTGCTGGTGTTCCCACATTGTAACTATCATATAGAATAGTGTAGCAACACTGTTGGTGTTCCCGCATTGTAACTATCATATAGAATAGTGCAGCAACACTGCTGGTGTTCCCACAATATAACTATCATATAGAATAGTGTAGCAACACTGCTGGTGTTCCCACAATGTAACTATTATATAGAATAGTGTAGCAACACTGCTGGTGTTCCCACAATGTAACTATCATATAGAATAGTGTAGCAACACTGCTGGTGTTCCCACATTGTAACTATCATATAGAATAGTGTAGCAACACTGCTGGTGTTCCCACAATGTAACTATTATATAGAATAGTGTAGCAACACTGCTGGTGTTCCCACAATGTAACTATCATATAGAATAGTGTAGCAACACTGTTGGTGTTCCCACAATGTAACTATCATATAGAATAGTGTAGCAACACTACTGGTGTTCCCACAATGTAACTATCATATAGAATAGTGTAGCAACACTGCTGGTGTTCCCACATTGTAACTATCATATAGAATAGTGTAGCAACACTGCTGGTGTTCCCACAATGTAACTATCATATAGAATAGTGTAGCAACACTGCTGGTGTTCCCACAATGTAACTATCATATAGAATAGTGTAGCAACACTGTTGGTGTTCCCACAATGTAACTATCATATAGAATAGTGTAGCAACACTACTGGTGTTCCCACAATGTAACTATCATATAGAATAGTGTAGCAACACTGCTGGTGTTCCCACATTGTAACTATCATATAGAATAGTGTAGCAACACTGCTGGTGTTCCCACATTGTAACTATCATATAGAATAGTGTAGCAACACTGCTGGTGTTCCCACAATGTAACTATCATATAGAATAGTGTAGCAACACTGCTGGTGTTCCCACATTGTAACTATCATATAGAATAGTGTAGCAACACTGTTGGTGTTCCCACATTGTAACTATCATATAGAATAGTGCAGCAACACTGCTGGTGTTCCCACAATGTAACTATCATATAGAATAGTGTAGCAACACTGCTGGTGTTCCCACAATGTAACTATTATATAGAATAGTGTAGCAACACTGCTGGTGTTCCCACAATGTAACTATCATATAGAATAGTGTAGCAACACTGCTGGTGTTCCCACATTGTAACTATCATATAGAATAGTGTAGCAACACTGCTGGTGTTCCCACAATGTAACTATCATATAGAATAGTGTAGCAACACAGCTGGTGTTCCCATAATGTAACTATCATATAGAATAGTGTAGCAACACTGCTGGTGTTCCCACAATGTAACTATCATATAGAATAGTGTAGCAACACAGCTGGTGTTCCCATAATGTAACTATCATATAGAATAGTGTAGCAACACTGCTGGTGTTCCCACAATGTAACTATCATATAGAATAGTGTAGCAACACAGCTGGTGTTCCCATAATGTAACTATCATATAGAATAGTGTAGCAACACTGCTGGTGTTCCCACAATGTAACTATCATATAGAATAGTGTAGCAACACAGCTGGTGTTCCCATAATGTAACTATCATATAGAATAGTGTAGCAACACTGCTGGTGTTCCCACATTGTAACTATCATATAGAATAGTGTAGCAACACTGCTGGTGTTCCAACAATGTAACTATCGTATAGAATTGTGTAGCAACACACTGCTTGTGTTCCCACAACGTAACTATCATATAGAATAGTGTAGCAACACAGCTGGTGTTCCCACAATGTAACTATCATATAGAATAGTGTAGCAACACTGCTGGTGTTCCCACAATGTAACTATCATATAGAATAGTGTAGCAACACTGCTGGTGTTCCCACAATGTAACTATCATATAGAATAGTGTAGCAAAACTGCTGGTGTTCCCACAATGTAACTATCATATAGAATAGCGTAGCAACACTGCTGGTGTTCCCACAATGTAACTATCATATAGAATAGTGTAGCAACACACTGCTGGTGTTCCCACAATGTAACTATCATATAGAATAGTGTAGCAACACTGCTGGTGTTCCCACAATGTAACTATCATATAGAATAGTGTAGCAACACTGCTGGTGTTCCCACAATGTAACTATCATATACAACTGTGTAGCCACAGAACGGGTGGGGTTTGAACCCATAACCTGTGAGTTTTTGGACTCGTTTTCCCCGAGTTCAAACACCACCCATTCCATAAATTGTTGTCCCTCTTGGATGCGCTACCGTCAAGCTTGAAGCAGTTGTTGGTCTACGACGAGAATCTAAATATCGCACAGTCCGCCCTCTTAAACACAGTCATCATTACACTGTTGAGAAGACAGTCAAACGGATGACTGATGAGAATAACCTTATTACTGAAAACCATAAATTCGTTGCGCTTTCCGTACTTAGTTTTTTTTGCCATATTTCTAGTCGCTTATCGATTCTTTTATTATCATTTTCTTATATTTAAATATTTCTATTTATATTTTTTTTCCATGGGGAAGTGAAAAAGAATTCTTCCTCCGTAAGCCATGCGTGCTCTAAGAGGCGACTAAAATGCAGGGAGCAAGGGGGCAGTAACCCCTTCTCCTGTATACATTACTAAATTTAGAAAGGCATTCTTTTGGAAGGGGGGACCCTGCCTCGGTGGGACACTACCAGCGTGCTTAAACAAGATTAATTCGTTATTTTATTGGTAAAAGGCAACGTAACCTAACCTAATCTACTCTAAGTTAACCTAGCCTAACCTAAGCTATCCTAACCTAAGTTAACCTAACCTAAGTTAACCTAACGTAACCTAGCCTAACCTAACCTAGCCTAACCTAACCTAGCCTAACCTAGCCTAACCTAACCTAATCTAACCTAAACTAATTAAGGTAACCTAACCTAAGCTAACTTACCCTAAACTACGTAAGCTAACCTAGCCTAAGTTGAAATTAAGACACATGTGCAACATCTGGGCATCTTTATTGTAGACGTTTCGCCATCCAGTGGCGAAAGAGCACCGTAGTCGTGGAGAATCTCCACGACTACGGTGCTCTTCGCACCAACTCCAAGGTTGAGGGACTGATTACCTCATCTTTTGTACATAGTTCTCCTGTCTTCAAGTTATGTCCTGGAATTTGTATTGATAAAGCCACTGGATGGCGAAACGTCTACAATAAAGAGACCCAGATGTTGCACATGTGTCTTAATTTCGTCTTGTCGGTATCGTATACCATTCTCGTGCAACTAGCCTAAGTTACTCTAACCTAACTTAAACTACGTAAGGTAACCTAGCCTAACCTAACCTAAGTTACTCTAACCTAACCTAAACTACGTAAGGTAACCTAGCCTAACCTAACCCAAGTTACTCTAACCTAACCTAAACTACGTAAGGTAACCTAGCCTAACCTAACCCAAGTTACTCTAACCTAACCTAAACTACGTAAGGTAACCTAGCCTAACCTAACCCAAGTTACTCTAACCTAACCTAAACTACGTAAGGTAACCTAGCCTAACCTAACCCAAGTTACTCTAACCTAACCTAAACTACGTAAGGTAACCTAGCCTAACCTAACCTAAGTTACTCTAACCTAACAAACTACGTAAGGTAACCTAGCCTAACCTAACCCAAGTTACTCTAACCTAACCTAAACTACGTAAGGTAACCTAGCCTAACCTAACCCAAGTTACTCTAACCTAACCTAAACTACGTAAGGTAACCTAGCCTAACCTAACCCAAGTTACTCTAACCTAACCTAAACTACGTAAGGTAACCTAGCCTAACCTAACCCAAGTTACTCTAACCTAACCTAAACTACGTAAGGTAACCTAGCCTAACCTAACCTAAGTTACTCTAACCTAACAAACTACGTAAGGTAACCTAACCTAACCTAAGTTACTCTAACCTAACCTAAACTACGTAAGGTAACCTAGCCTAACCTAACCCAAGTTACTCTAACCTAACCTAAACTACGTAAGGTAACCTAGCCTAACCTAACCCAAGTTACTCTAACCTAACCTAAACTACGTAAGGTAACCTAGCCTAACCTAACCCAAGTTACTCTAACCTAACCTAAACTACGTAAGGTAACCTAGCCTAACCTAACCTAAGTTACTCTAACCTAACAAACTACGTAAGGTAACCTAACCTAACCTAAGTTACTCTAACCTAACCTAAACTACGTAAGGTAACCTAGCCTAACCTAACACAAGTTACTCTAACCTAACCTAAACTACGTAAGGTAACCTAGCCTAACCTAACCCAAGTTACTCTAACCTAACCTAAACTACGTAAGGTAACCTAGCCTAACCTAACCCAAGTTACTCTAACCTAACCTAAACTAAGTAAGGTAACCTAGCCTAACCTAACCTAAGTTACTCTAACCTAACAAACTACGTAAGGTAACCTAACCTAACCTAAGTTACTCTAACCTAACCTAAACTACGTAAGGTAACCTAGCCTAACCTAACCCAAGTTACTCTAACCTAACCTAAACTACGTAAGGTAACCTAGCCTAACCTAACCCAAGTTACTCTAACCTAACCTAAACTACGTAAGGTAACCTAACCTAACCTAACCTAAGGAGCGAAAAGTCACAATACCGTGACTGGAACAATACATATATAACCCGCACATAGTAGAGAGAAACTTACCACGACGTTTCGGTCCAACTTTGACCATTTACAAAGTCACACTAACGTAACCTATCATGCTGCATAATCTGCTTAAGCGTACTAACGACGCATTCAACGCCATCTATTGCCATTCACAGCGTCGATGTTCACTGTTCATGTGGTCTGCGTCCACTTAATGCTAAATAGTGAACATACTGAACATTTCCCATGAATAAAATCCTTGATTACAATTGGATATCTCTGTTGAAACGTATCGCCTACACAGTAGGCTTAGGCTCATGTACTCAAAAACAGAGGCTATAGATATGGTGGTGATTAAATATTATTAGTCCGTCTTATGATGGACTGATTACCTGACCATTTCACTACACCTGCTGCCCTAAATTTGACTGAAGAAACCTGCTGTGCAGGCGAAACGTTTCACCAGTGAAGACACCTAACTGTTGTACACGTGTCTTAATCATCAACTTGGTATTTTATACCATCAACAACATAGCCTTAATTATCTTATTTTGTACCTCTGTGGTTCCAGACTTCTGGGTCGTTATTTTGTACCCTGTGGTTCCAGACTTTTGGGTCGTTATTTTGTACCCCTGTGGTTCCAGACTTCTGGGTCGTTATTTTGTACCCTGTGGTTCCAGACTTTTGGGTCGTTATTTTGTACCCCTGTGGTTCCAGACTTCTGGGTCGTTGTTTTTTACCCCTGTGGTTCCAGACTTCTGGGTCGTTATTTTGTACCCCTGTGGTTCCAGACTTCTGGGTCGTTATTTTGTACCCCTGTGGTTCCAGACTTTTGGGTCGTTATTTTGTACCCCAGTGGTTCCAGAATTCTGGGTCGTTATTTTGTACCCTTGTGGTTCCAGACTTCTGGGTCGTTATTTTGTACCCTGTGGTTCCAGAATTCTGGGTCGTTATTTTGTACCCCTGTGGTTCCAGACTTCTGGGTCGTTATTTTTTACCCCTGTGGTTCCAGACTTCTGGGTCGTTATTTTTTACCCTTGTGGTTCCAGACTTCTGGGTCGTTATTTTTTACCCCTGTGGTTCCAGACTTCTGGGTCGTTATTTTTTACTTCGACTTGTGGGTCGTTATTTTTTACCCCTGTGGTTCCAGACTTCTGGGTCGTTATTTTGTACCCCTGTGGTTCCAGACTTCTGGGTCGTTGTTTTTTACCCCTGTGGTTCCAGACTTCTGGGTCGTTATTTTGTACCCCTGTGGTTCCAGACTTCTGGGTCGTTATTTTGTACCCCTGTGGTTCCAGACTTCTGGGTCGTTGTTTTTTACCCCTGTGGTTCCAGACTTCTGGGTCGTTATTTTGTACCCCTGTGGTTCCAGACTTCTGGGTCGTTGTTTTTTACCCCTGTGGTTCCAGACTTCTGGGTCGTTATTTTGTACCCCTGTGGTTCCAGACTTCTGGGTCGTTATTTTGTACCCCTGTGGTTCCAGACTTCTGGGTCGTTATTTTGTACCCCTGTGGTTCCAGACTTCTGGGTCGTTGTTTTTTACCCCTGTGGTTCCAGACTTCTGGGTCGTTATTTTGTACCCCTGTGGTTCCAGACTTCTGGGTCGTTATTTTTTACCCCTGTGGTTCCAGACTTCTGGGTCGTTATTTTTTACCCTTGTGGTTCCAGACTTCTGGGTCGTTATTTTTTACCCCTGTGGTTCCAGACTTCTGGGTCGTTATTTTTTACCCGGTGGTTCCAAACTTCTGGGTCGTTGTTTTTTACCCCTGTGGTTCCAGACTTCTGGGTCGTTATTTTTTACCCCTGTGGTTCCAGACTTCTGGGTCGTTATTTTTTTACCCCTGTGGTTCCAGACTTCTGGGTCGTTATTTTGTACCCCTGTGGTTCCAGACTTCTGGGTCGTTATTTTTTACCCCTGTGGTTCCAGACTTCTGGGTCGTTATTTTTTACCCTGTGGTTCCAAACTTCTGGGTCGTTATTTTTTACCCCAGTGGTTCCAGACTTCTGGGTCGTTATTTTTTACCCCTGTGGTTCCAGACTTCAGGGTCGTTATTTTTTATCCTGTGGTTTCAAACTTCTGGGTCGTTATTTTTTGCCCCTGTGGTTCCAGACTTCTGGGTCGTTATTTTTTTACCCCTGTGGTTCCAGACTTCTGGGTCGTTATTTTTTACCCCTGTGGTTCCAGACTTCTGGGTCGTTAATTTTTACCTCTGTGGTTCCAGACTTCTGGGTCGTTATTTTTTACCCTGTGGTTCCAAACTTCTGGGTCGTTATTTTTTACCCCTGTGGTTTCAGACTTCTGGGTCGTTATTTTTTACCCCTGTGGTTCCAGACTTCTGGGTCGTTATTTTTTACCCTGTGGTTCCAAACTTCTGGGTCGTTATTTTTTACCCCTGTGGTTCCAGACTTCTGGGTCGTTATTTTTTACCCTGTGGTTCCAAACTTCTGGGTCGTTATTTTTTACCCCTGTGGTTCCAGACTTCTGGGTCGTTATTTTTTACCCCTGTGGTTCCAGACTTCCGGGTCGTTATTTTTTACCCCAGTGGTTCCAGACTTCCGGGTCGTTATTTTTTACCCCTGTGGTTCCAGACTTCTGGGTCGTTATTTTTTACCCCTGTGGTTCCAGACTTCCGGGTCGTTATTTTTTACCCCTGTGGTTCCAGACTTCTGGGTCGTTATTTTTCACCCCAGTGGTTCCAGACTTCTGGGTCGTTATTTTTCACCCCAGTGGTTCCAGACTTCTGGGTCGTTATTTTTCACCCCAGTGGTTCCAGACTTCTGGGTCGTTATTTTTCACCCCAGTGGTTCCAGACTTCTGGGTCGTTATTTTTTACCCTGTGGTTCCAGACTTCTGGGTCGTTATTTTTCACCCCAGTGGTTCCAGACTTCTGGGTCGTTATTTTTCACCCCAGTGGTTCCAGACTTCTGGGTCGTTATTTTTCACCCCAGTGGTTCCAGACTTCTGGGTCGTTATTTTTTACCCCTGTGGTTCCAGACTTCTGGGTCGTTATTTTTCACCCCAGTGGTTCCAGACTTCTGGGTCGTTATTTTTTACCCTGTGGTTCCAAACTTCCGGGTCGTTATTTTTTACCCCAGTGGTTCCAGACTTCTGGGTCGTTATTTTTTACCCCAGTGGTTCCAGACTTCTGGGTCGCTATTTTGGTCTACTTATAATGGTGTCATGAAGCAGTGGGGAGAAAAATGTTAGAGATTTCCATTTTTTTCTCAATATGGTTTCCCCTTAGTTCAGGTCTTTCATCCCTAAAGCTAACTTATGACACTGATACTGATTCCATGTCATCACTGACGACTCTTGACACGGATGACGACTCCAACAAGATGCACATTGGAGAAGTCAGGTATACTAAAAGATCTGGGAGAGTGCAGATTATAACTTTGGTATATTTGTGTCTAGCATTAGGAATAATATTAGGAGAGAAGTAAATAATGAAAATGATTGTGATAGGAATGCAGTTAGAAGTGTGAGTAGATCTATAACCCACTATGATAACATGAACGTAGATAAGTATGTTTGTGGAGCAACTTGCAGTGTGAACACTGATGTTGTAGTGGCCAGGCTTAGGCTTGGTTACAAGTACTGACTGATGTTGTAGTGGCCAGGCTTAGGCTTGGTTACAAGTACTGACTGATGTTGTAGTGGCCAGGCTTAGGCTTGGTTACAAGTACTGACTGATGTTGTAGTGGCCAGGCTTAGGCTTGGTTACAAGTACTGACTGATGTTGTAGTGGCCAGGCTTAGGCTTGGTTACAAGTACTGACTGATGTTGTAGTGGCCAGACTTAGGCTTGGTTACAAGTACTGACTGATGTAGTAGTGGCCAGACTTAGGCTTGGTTACAAGTACTGACTGATGTTGTAGTGGCCAGACTTAGGCTTGGTTACAAGTACTGACTGATGTTGTAGTTGCCAGGTTTAGGCTTGGTTACAAGTACTAACTGATGTTGTAGTGGCCAGACTTAGGCTTGGTTACAAGTACTGACTGATGTTGTAGTGGCCAGGCTTAGGCTTGGTTACAAGTACTGACTGATGTTGTAGTGGCCAGACTTAGCCTTGGTTACAAGTACTGACTGATGTTGTAGTGGCCAGACTTAGCCTTGGTTACAAGTACTGACTGATGTTGTAGTGGCCAGACTTAGCCTTGGTTACAAGTACTGACTGATGTTGTAGTGGCCAGACTTAGGCTTGGTTACAAGTACTGACTGATGTTGTAGTGG
>NC_091390.1:3455435-3482935 GCF_038502225.1 Cherax quadricarinatus
TTTGGCAGGTTGACACACAAGCTGACTGATGTAACCGAGCCAAAGCCTGGATACTGCATCAGCCAGTGTGTGTGTCAGCGTGCCAGAAGTACTTGCAACCAAGCCAAAGCCTGGCTACTACATGTACTACTGGCAGTTTGACACAAAGACTGACTGGTGGTGTAGTAGCCAGGCTTAGCCTTGGTTACCAGTACTTCTAGCAGTCTGGCAGACATACAGACTGACTAATGTTGTAGTAGCCAGGCTAAGGCTTGGTTACCAGTACTTCTGGCAGTCTGGCAGACATACAGACTGACTGATGTTGTAGTAGCCAGGCTAAGGCTTGGTTACCAGTACTTCTGGCAGTCTGGCAGACATACAGACTGACTGGTGGTGTAGTAGCCAGGCTAAGGCTTGGTTACCAGTACTTCTGGCAGTCTGGCAGACATACAGACTGACTGGTGGTGTAGTAGCCAGGCTAAGGCTTGGTTACCAGTACTTCTGGCAGTCTGGCAGACATACAGACTGACTGGTGGTGTAGTAGCCAGGCTAAGGCTTGGTTACCAGTACTTCTGGCAGTCTGGCAGACATACAGACTGACTGGTGGTGTAGTAGCCAGGCTAAGGCTTGGTTACCAGTACTTCTGGCAGTCTGGCAGACATACAGACTGACTGGTGGTGTAGTAGCCAGGCTAAGGCTTGGTTACCAGTACTTCTGGCAGTCTGGCAGACATACAGACTGACTGGTGGTGTAGTAGCCAGGCTAAGGCTTGGTTACCAGTACTTCTGGCAGTCTGGCAGGCATACAGACTGGTTGATATTGTAGTAGCCAGGCTAAGGCTTGCTTACAAGTACTTCTGGCAGTCTGGCAGACATACAGACTGACGTTGTAGTAGCCAGGCTAAGGCTTGGTTACCAGTACTTCTGGCAGTCTGGCAGACATACAGACTGGCTGATGTTGTAGTAGCCAGGCTAAGGCTTGTTTACAAGTACTTCTGGCAGTCTGGCAGACATACAGACTGGTTGATATTGTAGTAGCCAGGCTAAGGCTTGGTTACAAGTACTTCTGGCAGTCTGGCAGACATACGATCAAACTCCAAGGTGAGTGATCAGTTTAATCGTTACTTCAACTTGGTGCTCCTTACAGTCCACTTATTAAAGAATGTCTGTGCTTAATCAGGGAATCTTATTAGTGAAAATAAGATACAAGACACATCAAGTATCCTTATCTGGTTTGTAGCGGAAAAGAAAATTGTAGGCATAAATTTATGCCCGAAATGCCTAGGCATGCTAGTGGCTTTCTTAGTAATTCATATCTGATATGTAAACCGGATATTTTAAGTTCATTTTCCTACGTATTTCTGTTGGCCCTTATCGGGTCTAGTTCCTTGGCCTTCTGTGTGTCCATATGCTCTTGCGCTACCATCCAGATGATGGATATGGGGTACACAGTAAACTAGCCACATCTATGGCAAGATGGCTGTTGTTTATCAGTCTACTACACATGACAGGAGGACAGTACCTCCCTGGATGGTGGTTGTTTATCAGTCTACTACACATGACAGGAGGACAGTACCTCCCTGGATGGTGGTTATCAGTCTACTACACATGACAGGAGGACAGTACCTCCCTGGATGGTGGTTGTTTATTAGTCTACTACACATGACAGGAGGGCAGTACCTCCCTGGATGGTTGTTGTTTATCAGTCTACTACACATGACAGGAGGGCAGTACCTCCCTGGATGGTGGTTGTTTATCAGTCTACTACACATGACAGGAGGGCAGTACCTCCCTGGATGGTTGTTGTTTATCAGTCTACTACACATGACAGGAGGGCAGTACCTCCCTGGATGGTTGTTGTTTATCAGTCTACTACACATGACAGGAGGACAGTACCTCCCTGGATGGTGGTTGTTTATCAATCTACTACACATGATAGGAGGACAGTACCTCCCTGGATGGTGGTTGTTTATCAGTCTACTACACATGACAGGAGGACAGTACCTCCCTGGATGGTGGTTGTTTATCAGTCTACTACACATGACAGGAGGACAGTACCTCCCTGGATGGTGGTTGTTTATCAGTCTACTACACATGACAGGAGGACGGTACCTCCCTGGATGGTGGTTGTTTATCAGTCTACTACACATGACAGGAGGACAGTACCTCCCTGGATGGTGGTTGTTTATCAGTCTACTACACATGACAGGAGGACAGTACCTCCCTGGATGGTGGTTATTTATCAGTCTACTACACATGACAGGAGGACGGTACCTCCCTGGAAGGTGGTTATCAGTCTACTACACATGACAGGAGGACAGTACCTCCCTGGATGGTTGTTGTTTATCAGTCTACTACACATGACAGGAGGGCAGTACCTCCCTGGATGGTTGTTGTTTATCAGTCTACTACACATGACAGGAGGACAGTACCTCCCTGGATGGTGGTTGTTTATCAATCTACTACACATGATAGGAGGACAGTACCTCCCTGGATGGTGGTTGTTTATCAGTCTACTACACATGACAGGAGGACAGTACCTCCCTGGATGGTGGTTGTTTATCAGTCTACTACACATGACAGGAGGACAGTACCTCCCTGGATGGTGGTTGTTTATCAGTCTACTACACATGACAGGAGGACGGTACCTCCCTGGATGGTGGTTGTTTATCAGTCTACTACACATGACAGGAGGACAGTACCTCCCTGGATGGTGGTTGTTTATCAGTCTACTACACATGACAGGAGGACAGTACCTCCCTGGATGGTGGTTGTTTATCAGTCTACTACACATGACAGGAGGACGGTACCTCCCTGGATGGTGGTTATCAGTCTACTACACATGACAGGAGGACAGTACCTCCCTGGATGGTGGTTGTTTACCAATCAACTACACATGACAGGATAGTACCTCCCTGCGTTGCTGTCTACCAGCCTACTACCCATGACATGAGGGTAGTACCTCCTGTGTGGTTGTCTACCAGCCTGCTACACATCACAGGAGGATAGTACCTCCCAGCATGGCTGTTTACTAGTCTACTACACATGACAGCAGTATAGTACCCCCCTACATGGCTGTCTACCAGTCTACTACACGTGACAGCAGTATAGTACCTCCCTACATGGCTGTCTACCAGCCTAATACACATGACAGTATAGTGCCCCTCTACATGGCTGTCTACCAGTCTTCTACACATGACAGCAGTATAGTACCCCCTACATGGCTGTCTACCAGTCTAATACACATGACAGTATAGTACCCCCTACATGGCTGTCTACCAGTCTACTGCACATGACAGCAGTATAGTACTCCCCTACATGGCTGTCTACCAGTCTACTACACATGACAGCAGTATAGTACCCCCCTACATGGCTGTCTACCAGTCTACTACACATGACAGCAGTATAGTACCCCCCTACATGGCTGTCTACAGTCTACTACACATGACAGCAGTATAGTTCCCCCCTACATGGCTGTCTACAGTCTACTACACATGACAGCGGTATAGTACCCCCCTACATGGCTGTCTACAGTCTACTACACATGACAGCAGTATAGTACCCCCCTGCATGGCTGTCCAACACCAGTTTCTAAGTCGACAACCCTAATTACTTTCTCGCAAGAAACCACAACACTGAAAGTAGCGAACAAGAAGAGAGAAAAAGGGAGAAGAAAGTGAGAAAGTAACTTTGGCACTGTGTAAGAGAGTAATACATAGCACCTGTGGGAGCTGGTAGCAGAATGAAGAATCTGTAATAGTCTAGATCTTAACACCTCCCCTGGGGCCATAGATTTTGACCCTGGGATTGATACTCTTCTCCTCTACTTTCTCTTCTCCCTTCTACTCTTCCTACTCTTTATCCTCCCCATTCATCCTCCAAGAGGAAGGGAAGAGGAGGGGTGCCGAGATACGGGTGAAGGGCTCTTGATTCAAGGAATTTAAGCAACTCTTCCGTTATTCGGATCAAACCTTAGTGCTTCCCAAGTATCGCACTGCCCATACGGGTTTAGAGCTTCGACGTGAACAAAAATTACTAGAAGAAACAGATATTTTAAACATAATAATAACAATAATAATAATAGTAATAATAATAATAATAATAATAATAATAATAATAATAATAATAATAATTAAAAATAAAATGAAAAATACTTAAAATATAATTAAAAATTAATAATATTAATAATGATTATAAAATAAAATGAAAAATACTAAAAAAAATTATGAATAATAATAAAAATAAATAATAATAATAATAATAATCTCCTGTATTACTGAGAGAAATAGGATGATAATCATTGGTATAATCAGCTCGCTCACTCTCGCCAGGCACTGTTAATCCCAACAAAGAAATCCTCCAGTGTGTGGTATACAACACTGTCTGGGGGATTTATTGTGGTGTACAACACTGTCTGGGGGATTTATTGTGGTGTACAACACTGTCTGGGGGATTTATTGTGTACAACACTGTCTGGGGGATTTATTGTGGTGTACAACACTGGGGGATTTATTGTGGTGTACAACACTGTCTGGGGGATTTGTGGTGTACAACACTGTCTGGGGGATTTATTGTGGTGTACAACACTGTCTGGGGGATTTATTGTGTACAACACTGTCTGGGGGATTTATTGTGGTGTACAACACTGTCTGGGGGATTTATTGTGTACAACACTGTCTGGGGGATTTATTGTGTACAACACTGTCTGGGGGATTTATTGTGTACAACACTGTCTGGGGGATTTATTGTGTACAACACTGTCTGGGGGATTTATTGTGGTGTACAACACTGTCTGGGGGATTTATTGTGGTGTACAACACTGTCTGGGGGATTTATTGTGGTGTACAACACTGTCTGGGGGATTTGTGTACAACACTGTCTGGGGGATTTATTGTGGTGTACAACACTGTCTGGGGGATTTATTGTGGTGTACAACACTGTCTGGGGGATTTGTGTACAACACTGTCTGGGGGATTTATTGTGGTGTACAACACTGTCTGGGGGATTTGTGTACAACACTGTCTGGGGGATTTATTGTGGTGTACAACACTGTCTGGGGGATTTATTGTGTACAACACTGTCTGGGGGATTTATTGTGGTGTACAACACTGTCTGGGGGATTTATTGTGTATAACACTGTCTGGGGGATTTATTGTGGTGTACAACACTGTCTGGGGGATTTATTGTGTACAACACTGTCTGGGGGATTTATTGTGGTGTACAACACTGTCTGGGGGATTTATTGTGGTGTACAACACTGTCTGGGGGATTTATTGTGGTGTACAACACTGTCTGGGGGATTTGTGTACAACACTGTCTGGGGGATTTATTGTGGTGTACAACACTGTCTGGGGGATTTGTGTACAACACTGTCTGGGGGATTTATTGTGGTGTACAACACTGTCTGGGGGATTTATTGTGGTGTACAACACTGTCTGGGGGATTTGTGTACAACACTGTCTGGGGGATTTATTGTGGTGTACAACACTGTCTGGGGGATTTATTGTGGTGTACAACACTGTCTGGGGGATTTGTGTACAACACTGTCTGGGGGATTTATTGTGGTGTACAACACTGTCTGGGGGATTTGTGTACAACACTGTCTGGGGGATTTATTGTGGTGTACAACACTGTCTGGGGGATTTATTGTGTACAACACTGTCTGGGGGATTTATTGTGGTGTACAACACTGTCTGGGGGATTTATTGTGTATAACACTGTCTGGGGGATTTATTGTGGTGTACAACACTGTCTGGGGGATTTATTGTGTACAACACTGTCTGGGGGATTTATTGTGGTGTACAACACTGTCTGGGGGATTTATTGTGGTGTACAACACTGTCTGGGGGATTTATTGTGGTGTACAACACTGTCTGGGGGATTTTTGTACAACACTGTCTGGGGGATTTATTGTGGTGTACAACACTGTCTGGGGGATTTGTGTACAACACTGTCTGGGGGATTTATTGTGGTGTACAACACTGGGGGATTTATTGTGGTGTACAACACTGTCTGGGGGATTTATTGTGGTGTACAACACTGTCTGGGGGATTTATTGTGGTGTACAACACTGTCTGGGGGATTTATTGTGTACAACACTGCCTGGGGGATTTGTGGTGTACAACACTGGGGGATTTATTGTGGTGTACAACACTGTCTGGGGGATTTATTGTGGTGTACAACACTGTCTGGGGGATTTATTGTGGTGTACAACACTGTCTGGGGGATTTGTGTACAACACTGTCTGGGGGATTTGTGGTGTACAACACTGTCTGGGGGATTTATTGTGTAAAACACTGTCTGGGGGATTTATTGTGTACAACACTGTCTGGGGGATTTATTGTGGTGTACAACACTGTCTGGGGGATTTATTGTGGTGTACAACACTGTCTGGGGGATTTATTGTGGTGTACAACACTGGGGGATTTATTGTGGTGTACAACACTGGGGGATTTATTGTGTACAACACTGTCTGGGGGATTTATTGTGGTGTACAACACTGGGGGATTTGTGGTGTACAACACTGTCTGGGGGATTTATTGTGGTGTACAACACTGTCTGGGGGATTGTGTACAACACTGTCGGGGGGATTTATTGTGTACAACACTGTCTGGGGGATTTATTGTGGTGTACAACACTGTCTGGGGGATTTATTGTGGTGTACAACACTGTCTGGTGGATTTATTGTGGTGTACAACACTGGGGGATTTATTGTGTACAACACTGGGGGATTTATTGTGTACAACACTGGGGGATTTATTGAGGTGTACAACACTGTCTGGGGGATTTATTATGTACAACACTGTCTGGGGGATTTGTGGTGTACAACACTGTCTGGGGGATTTATTGTGTACAACACTGTCTGGGGGATTTATTGTGTACAACACTGGGGGATTTATTGTGGTGTACAACACTGTCTGGGGGATTTATTGTGTACAACACTGTCTGGGGGATTTATTGTGTACAACACTGTCTGGGGGATTTATTGTGTACAACACTGTCTGGGGGATTTATTGTGGTGTACAACACTGGGGGATTTATTGTGTACAACACTGTCTGGGGGATTTATTGTGGTATACAACACTGTCTTGGGGATTTATTGTGTACAACTCTGGGGGATTTATTGTGTACAACACTGTCTGGGGGATTTATTGTGGTATACAACACTGTCTGGGGGATTTATTGTGGTATACAACACTGTCTGGGGGATTTATTGTGGTGTACAACACTGTCTGGTGGATTTATTGTGGTATACAACACTGTCTGGGGGATTTATTGTGTACAACACTGTCTGGGGGATTTATTGTGTACAACACTGTCTGGGGGATTTATTGTGTACAACACTGTCTGGGGGATTTATTGTGGTGTACAACACTGTCTGGGGGATTTATTGTGGTGTACAACACTGGGGGATTTATTGTGTACAACACTGGGGGATTTGTGTACAACACTGGGGGATTTATTGTGGTGTACAACACTGGGGGATTTATTGAGGTGTACAACACTGTCTGGGGGATTTATTATGTACAACACTGTCTGGGGGATTTGTGGTGTACAACACTGTCTGGGGGATTTGTGTACAACACTGTCTGGGGGATTTATTGTGGTGTACAACACTGTCTGGGGGATTTATTGTGTACAACACTGTCTGGGGGATTTGTGTACAACACTGGGGGATTTATTGTGGTATACAACACTGTCTGGGGGATTTATTGTGGTATACAACACTGGGGGATTTATTGTGTACAACACTGGGGGATTTATTGTGGTGTACAACACTGTCTGGGGGATTTATTGTGTACAACACTGTCTGGGGGATTTATTGTGGTGTACAACACTGTCTGGGGGATTTATTGTGTACAACACTGTCTGGGGGATTTATTGTGTACAACACTGTCTGGGGGATTTATTGTGGTGTACAACACTGTCTGGGGGATTTATTGTGGTGTACAACACTGTCTGGGGGATTTATTGTGGTGTACAACACTGGGGGATTTGTGTACAACACTGGGGGATTTATTGTGGTGTACAACACTGGGGGATTTATTGAGGTGTACAACACTGTCTGGGGGATTTATTATGTACAACACTGTCTGGGGGATTTGTGGTGTACAACACTGTCTGGGGGATTTATTGTGTACAACACTGTCTGGGGGATTTATTGTGTACAACACTGGGGGATTTATTGTGGTATACAACACTGTCTGGGGGATTTATTGTGGTATACAACACTGGGGGATTTATTGTGTACAACACTGTCTGGGGGATTTATTGTGGTGTACAACACTGTCTGGGGGATTTATTGTGTACAACACTGTCTGGGGGATTTATTGTGGTGTACAACACTGTCTGGGGGATTTATTGTGTACAACACTGTCTGGGGGATTTATTGTGTACAACACTGTCTGGGGGATTTATTGTGGTGTACAACACTGTCTGGGGGATTTATTGTGGTGTACAACACTGGGGGATTTATTGTGGTGTACAACACTGGGGGATTTGTGTACAACACTGGGGGATTTATTGTGGTGTACAACACTGGGGGATTTATTGAGGTGTACAACACTGTCTGGGGGATTTATTATGTACAACACTGTCTGTTGGATTTGTGGTGTACAACACTGTCTGGGGGATTTATTGTGTACAACACTGTCTGGGGGATTTATTGTGTACAACACTGTCTGGGGGATTTATTGTGGTGTACAACACTGTCTGGGGGATTTATTGTGTACAACACTGTCTGGGGGATTTATTGTGTACAACACTGTCTGGGGGATTTATTGTGGTATACAACACTGTCTGGGGGATTTATTGTGTACAACACTGTCTGGGGGATTTATTGTGTACAACACTGGTTGATTTATTGTGGTATACAACACTGTCTGGGGGATTTATTGTGGTATACAACACTGTCTGGGGGATTTATTGTGGTATACAACACTGTCTGGGGGTTTGTGTACAACACTGTCTGGGGGATTTATTGTGTACAACACTGTCTGGGGGATTTATTGTGTACAACACTGTCTGGGGGATTTGTGTACAACACTGTCTGGGGGATTTATTGTGGTGTACAACACTGTCTGGGGGATTTATTGTGGTGTACAACACTGTCTGGGGGATTTATTGTGCACAACACTGTCTGGGGGATTTATTGGGGTGTACAACACTGGGGGATTTATTGTGGTGTACAACACTGTCTGGGGGATTTGTGTACAACACTGTCTGGGGGATTTATTGTGGTGTACAACACTGTCTGGGGGATTTATTGTGGTGTACAACACTGGGGGATTTATTGTGTACAACACTGGGGGATTTGTGTACAACACTGGGGGATTTATTGTGGTGCACAACACTGGGGGATTTATTGAGGTGTACAACACTGTCTGGGGGATTTATTATGTACAACACTGTCTGGGGGATTTGTGGTGTACAACACTGTCTGGGGGATTTGTGTACAACACTGTCTGGGGGATTTATTGTGGTGTACAACACTGTCTGGGGGATTTATTGTGTACAACACTGTCTGGGGGATTTATTGTGTACAACACTGGGGGATTTATTGTGGTATACAACACTGTCTGGGGGATTTATTGTGTACAACACTGTCTGGGGGATTTATTGTGGTATACAACACTGTCTGGGGGATTTATTGTGTACAACACTGTCTGGGGGATTTATTGTGGTGTACAACACTGTCTGGGGGATTTATTGTGTACAACACTGTCTGGGGGATTTATTGTGTACAACACTGTCTGGGGGATTTATTGTGTACAACACTGTCTGGGGGATTTATTGTGTACAACACTGTCTGGGGGATTTATTGTGGTATACAACACTGAGGGATTTATTGTGGTATACAACGCTGTTTGGGGGATTTGTGTACAACACTGGGGGATTTTTTGTGGGGTACAACATTGTCTGGGGGATTTATTGTGGTATACAACACTGGGGGATTTATTGTGATATACAACACTGGGGGATTTATTGTGGTATCGAACACTGGGGGATTTATTGTGGTATACAACGCTGGAGGATTTATTGTGGTATACAACGCTGGAGGATTTATTGTGGTATACAACACTGGGGGATTTATTGTGGTATACAACACTGGGGGATTTATTGTGGTATACAACACTGGGGGATTTATTGTGGTGTACAACACTGGGGGATTTATTGTAGTGTACAACACTACAGTAAAGTGAAATTTGAAAGTAATTTGGTGAGTTTTGGTACTGGAAAATTTAAACCCACATGTGGTGGCCCAAACGGAAACACGGTCGACCACATGCTGGAGAGAAACTTTAATGAGGCGACAGTCAGCGCCTGCACATGCAATAGCGAAGTCATCAAATATTTGATGGAAGACTAGAGGCCAAATTATTAATAGCAAGGAGAAAAAGTGTTGTGCTCAGAACACATCCCTGGGGGACACCTTCAGCTTGGATAAAGTCCGGGGAGAGCACATTATTAACCCGAACACGGAAATGTCTGTCAGTTAAAAAGTTGTTAAGGAAGGATGGTAGGTTGCCTCGGAGGCCTAAGGAGTGGGCTTGGGCTAAAATATTATACCTCCAAGTTGTGTCATATGCCTTCTCAAGGTCAAAAAATATGGCAATAACTGAGTGGTTATTCGAAAAGGCATTACAAACATACGTATCCAAGCGTAGTAACGGGTCTATGGTAGAACGTCCCTTACGAAAGCCATATTGACGAGTGGAGAGACTGTTGTGTGTCTCTAAATACCACACTAAACGTCTATTTACCAGGCGTTCCATCACTTTGCAAACTGCACTGGTAAGAGCAATGGGACGATAGTCACGGATGACACGGCGAGCGATCACACGTTTCTGCTTAAAATCAAGAATTCTCTCTGTGGTTCTATTGTACCGGTACCTGCCCCATGCAGCGCGTTTCAAACGTACTGCACGAGCACAAGCAGGAGACCACCAAGGCACGCATTTCTGAGAATGCCTGCCCGAAGTTTGGGGTATAGAATTAGAAGCTGCGGTTAAAATGGAGGACGAGAAGAGGTGTAAAAGCTCATCAATGGAGGATGAAGAAGGAACCTCACTAAAAACAGTTAGGTGTGAGTAAAGGTTCCAATTTGTCTGATCAAATTGCCAGCGTGGGATACGAAGAGGTGGTGAATATGAAGGGGAAGTAAGAATGATTGGGAAATGATCACTTTCATGTAAGTCCGGGAGAACAGACCAGGTGAAGTCTAATGCGGCAGAGGAAGAGCAGACTGAGAGATCGATGCAAGAGAGAGTATGAGTCCAAGGATCGAAATGGGTGAGAGTTCCTGTATTTAAAACATGGAGGGGGTGGGTGGCAAGAAAAGCCTCTAACTGAATGCCACGGGAATCACAGTGAGACCCCCCCAGAGGAAATGATGGGCATTAAAATTGCCAAGTGACAGAAGTGGTGGCGATAATGACTAAACAAGAAAGGCAATATCTGTGATAGATAATGCCCGAGAAGGAGAGAGATACAAAGAACAGAGTATATACCACCTAGGCAAGTGGATACGGGCTGCTGTGTAATGAAGTGAAGTACTAACAAATAGCTGATGGTACGGAATATGTGCGTAGAAGAAGGGCACTTTCATTAAAGGTCCCATCAGGAAAAGGATCTGAAAAATACAATAAATTATAGCCTGAGATGGGAGAGATAACAGCAGAGTGTAATTTTGGTTCCTGTAAGCAAACACCAACAGGGGAAAACTGGGAGAGTAACATCTGAAGCTCACCCCGATTACCCCTGAGGCCGCGAATATTCCACTGTAAATAGGCCATGATTGGCAACGATAAAGATACCTGAAATCCACAGGTAAGGGTACCTATGGACTAGAGGGGTTAGAAAAGTCCACATGCGATGGCAAAGGAAAATGTTCAAGTAGCGAAGGAACGGTGCGTTGTGAAGAAAGGAGTTGCACAGATGGAAAAGAAGAAAGAGAAGGAACAGAGGGTGGATCAGTGTCCATTGATGGTTTGGTCTCTGCAATACGTTCAAAGATTGCTTCAAGTGTTTCAGAGTTCAAAGACATCGTATGGGAGACAATATTTGAGGTGGAAGGAGGAGGAGTTTGAGTAAAGATCGGAGTTGTAATGGACTGTACGAAGGTAGGGGAGGGCAAAAGGGTGGAGGGAACTGGAGAAGTGTGGGAGGGGACAGAAGAGGCAGAAACCTGTTAGGTGGCAGAAGAGGAAGAAACTTGGGAGGGGACAGGGGAGGAAGGCACAGTACAAGGAGAATGATGAACCTCCACACTTATAACAGAGCCAGTGAGAGGGAAAGGCCCAGGTACAGAGACCAGGAAGGTAAAATGTGGAAGTGGATGAAAGGAAGGAGGGGTTAAAGGAGAGTTTTTGGACCTCTGAGAAATAGAGGGATGATTGGGAGGAGGTGTCGTACGAGGTCTTGTCGACACCGGGGTTTGTGAGGGAGAACACGAAGAAGTGAGGACAGACTGAGGAGTTGAAGTAGGGACGTCTGAGCCCAGGACAGCAAAAGAATTAGATACAGGAGTGACTATGGGACTGGCAACCGCAGAGGAGGCTGCAGAAGATGTGACCCCAGAAGTGGGGGGACACTTTGAAACACGAGAATAAGAAACACGAGGCAGTCTCCCTTGGAGGTGGAGATGAGAAACTGCCATAGCATGAGGGAGACCTTCTGCCTCTGAGGCAATGAATTTCCTGCTCATTTAAGTAGACCTGGCAATGGCGAGAGTACGAAAGGTGAGCCTCATGACAGTTAAGGCAAGAGGGGGTTCGACTCCAAGACGTATTAGAATGGTCATCGGCACCACAGACTGGGCATTTGGCTATAGATCTGCAATATTTTGCTGGGTGGCCAAATCACCAGCAATTCCTACACTGTTGCGGTGTAGGATTACCTTCCAAACTTGTAACCGATGTCCTGCTACATAAACAGAGGATGGGAGTTCATGGCTGTCAAAAGTTAAACGAGCCACATTGCAAGGGTATCGTCATCGCCCGCAGGCAGAAAGAACGTGTCTACCTTGAGAATTGGGAGATCTTGGGGTTCCAGCTGTTCAAGAATGTCAGAATAACAGCAGAATAACAGTACCACTACAAGAATTGAGGGAATAATGTTTTTCGATAGTGATAGGAATAGTATCGATATGTGAAAGACGAGAAAGATCGTGAGCTTGGGTAGAATTCTGGACTGTGATGATGCACGTACCACTCTTAAGAGCATGACAGGAAATATCTCTACCAATGTGGCATAGGAGCGATTTGCCAATACTATGGTCACAAATATAGGCAGTAGAAGAAGTTGGTCTTAATGTAAAGAATTTAGTCCATTGTGCGGTCCGAAACTGAGTGTGGAGAGGGAGTGCATGACGTGTTAGTCTTTTCCGAGTAGAATGGGAAGGTAACGAAGTAACATCATCAGGAGATTTCCTTTGATGTTTAGATGTAGGACCAGAGTCGGTCCGACGTGGGACGGACTGGCGGTTCGAAAATCGCCACACTGTAGAGGGAGAAGCCGGAAGCATAGTCAAAGGAGAGCAGAGGTCAGACAAATCGAAGGAGTCAGTGGAAGCCCCGGTACCTGAAGTGGGTGAGGAAACAGCACCAGCAAGAGGTACAGGGGCCTTAGGAATGTCCGAAGAGTGGCCAAAAGACGAGGCGAGGTCAGAACAGGGTGCGGTAACAATAATGGGCCCGGGGGTAGCGAGGTCATGGATTTGGGACTCCATGGTTAGGTTACTTCTTTCTTTTCGTTTTCAAGAAAAAAAAGAAAGAAAAGAAAATAAAATTAAAAAAAAAGAATAAAAAAAGGGGGGGACCGGGGAGGGATAGTTCCTAGGAGGAATGAAAGGGCCAGAAATCTCCCTCCGCGCCCAAGAGGACCGCAGCACCGCAAGTAGAGCAGATGCAATATGGAACCTGTGCCATACCCTACCCATCATGCCAGTAAACCAGCAATCCGGGATAGCAACCTCACATCTGCCGAGCTACCTCGGTGGACAAAAGAGAGGGCGGCCGGATATCCACCACAGAGCATACCTCCTTCGGCCACCACCCCCGGAATCCGTAAGGTGGCTTCCAGAGATACACCCGTCGCCCGAAAGACACCCAAAGCCACCCTCCGGGATTCCCCAGGCGATCCAGATCCCACGGCAAACTACGCCGCTGCCAAGAACCTCAACGGAATGGGATGGACCCCGGTACCCTTTCCCCTACCTATGAACTAGTGTGCATGTGGGGAAAATCCCAAAGGCCAAAAAAAGGGAGGGCAAAAGGGAGGGGTGGGGAGGAGGATGAGGAAAGAAAAAAGGGGAGGATGGGATAGGGAAGGGGGGATTGGGGGGTAATTAGGTTCTGTCTGAGGAAGGAGACCGACAGGTCTAATTCCTCAGATCAAGAGCCTCTTCACCATGCCAAGAAGCCCCCCATGAAGAGGACATTGTATGTAAAACTGAAGTTACTCTTTAAAAAACGTATTTTTTAATATTTTTGGGTGTCTGGAATGGATTAATTGTATTTACATTATTTCTTATGGGAAATATTACTTCGGTTTTCGTCTGTTTCAGATTTAGACCGACCATCTGGAACGGATTAAGGACGAAATCTGAGGTTCCAGTGTATCTGGTTGTGTCTTGCCGAATACGAAAAACTTGCAATTTTTGCTTAAATAGCAACGCTCTTCTTGCCGAATAAGGCAAGCGAAAATTTTGTGTATGCAATAATTCCACATTAATCATTCTGGACCTAACAAAATCTTTAGCTAGATTAGGCTAAAATAAATTGCGCTTGCTATAATAAGGTCAGGTAAGTTTTCTAAGTTTCTTTTGGTACAAAATTATTATTTTTTACATTAACATATATGAGAACAAATATATCTTTAAATGTACAAGAGAAAATTTTAGACAGGAATTAATTTTAAATTTACGTATTTGGCACGACATATATATATATATATATATATATATATATATATATATATATATATATATATATATATATATATATATATATATATATATATGTGGTGCAGAATAGGCAGAACTTGCGATCTTGGCTTAAATAGCAACGTTCATCTTGCCATATAGGACAAGTGAAAATCTGTGTATGCAATAATTTCGCCAAAATCATTCTGAACCTAACGAAAAAAAATATATTTCACTGTGTTAGTTTAGTATTAAATTATTGTAAACAAATCTAAAATATATTTAGTTGGGTTAGGCTAAAATAAATTGTTCTTGTTATAATAAGGTTAGGTAAGTTTTCTAAGTTCCTTTTGGTGCAGAATTATAATTTTTACATTAACATTAATGAAAAAAATATATCTTTAAACGTATAAGAGAAAATTTTAGAAAGGACTTAATTTTAAATGAGTTCTTGCTAATAGACCAGTTTTACATATTCGGCACGACATTATATATATATATATATATATATATATATATATATATATATATATATATATATATATATATATATATATATGCGAGTTGTGAAGAGCGTCGAGTTGACGCAGCCAGTAAATTATCCTCCTCCACCGGACGTCGCTTCTAGACTTCAATTAAACCGATCATAGAGACTTTTTATGTTATTCAGACATTTGCAGGTGTTGAGACATTTTCTACATCTAAATTTATTCTTTTTGTTCAGAGAGTCTTATGCATAAATTTTTTTCATAACTTCCGTGTATTCTATATACCTCGTTGATCTGCAACATCTGTAAACGTCGTGTTATTGCTCATTTTCATTTCGCGTGTTTGTTATCCTTTCCCATTATCTCCAATCTTTAGTAATAATTCCTCTTGTACACATTAATTAGCTATTTGTTCAGTATTTTCATTAATTTATCATTCACTCCTTGTAAATTTATTTATATCTGTGTTGTTTAAGTTTGTGCAACTTAACCTATTTTATTGCGTATTATTGTCCATAAGCCTTATTTTCTCATTGCATTTGTCCATAAGCCTTATTTTCTCATTGCATTTGTTGTCCATAAGCCTTATTTTCTCATTGCATTTGTCCATAAGCCTTATTTTCTCATTGCATTTGTCCATAACCCTTATTTTCTCATTGCATTTGTCCATAAGCCTTATTTTCTCATTGCATTTATTGTCCATAAGCCTTATTTTCTCATTGCATTTGTCCATAACCCTTATTTTCTCATTGCATTTATTGTCCATAAGCCTTATTTTCTCATTGCATTTATTGTCCATAAGCCTTATTTTCTCATTGCATTTATTGTCCATAAGCCTTATTTTCTCATTGCATTTATTGTCCATAAGCCTTATTTTCTCATTGCATTTATTGTCCATAAGCCTTATTTTCTCATTGCATTTTCCTAGAGTTTTCCTGTTAATTCTGTGTTAATACATTTACTCTCTTTCCCCAAGTGTTCTAAATTACCATTTTAATTGTGTACCATGATTTATGTGTTAAATATTGTATATATGCAGAGTCTCGTTTGTTCCAAGTTATGCAGATTGTAGTACCATTATCTTGTGTCAAGTACCATTATCTTGTGTCAAGTACCATTATCTTGTGTCAAGTACCATTTATCTTGTGTCAAGTACCATTTATCTTGTGTCAAGTACCATTATATTGTGTCAAGTACCATTTATCTTGTGTCAAGTACCATTTATCTTGTGTCAAGTACCATTATCTTGTGTCAAGTACCATTATCTTGTGTCAAGTACCATTTATCTTGTGTCAAGTACCATTTATCTTGTGTCAAGTACCATTTATCTTGTGTCAAGTACCATTTATCTTGTGTCAAGTACCATTATCTTGTGTCAAGTACCATTTATCTTGTGTCAAGTACCATTATCTCGAGTCAAGTACCATTATCTTGTGTCAAGTACCATTATATTGTGTCAAGTACCATTATCTTGTGTCAAGTACCATTATCTTGTGTCAAGTACCATTATCATGTGTCAAGTACCATTATCTTGTGTCAAGTACCATTTATCTTGTGTCAAGTACTATTATATTGTGTCAAGTACCATTATCTTGTGTCAAGTACCATTATCTTGTGTCAAGTACCATTTATCTTGTGTCAAGTACCATTTATCTTGTGTCAAGTACCATTATCTCGAGTCAAGTACCATTATCTTGTGTCAAGTACCATTATAGTGTGTCAAGTACCATTATCTTGTGTCAAGTACCATTATCTTGTGTCAAGTACCATTATCTTGTGTCAAGTACCATTATCTTGTGTCAAGTACCATTATCTTGTGTCAAGTACCATTATCTTGTGTCAAGTACCATTTATCTTGTGTCAAGTACCATTATCTTGTGTCAAGTACCATTATTTTGTGTCCAGTACCATTATCTCGAGTCAAGTACCATTATCTCGAGTCAAGTACCATTATCTTGTGTCAAGTACCATCATCTTGTGTCAAGTACCATTATCTCGAGTCAAGTACCATTATCTTGTGTCAAGTACATTATCTTGTGTCAAGTACCATTATCTTGTGTCAAGTACCATCATCTTGTGTCAAGTACCATTATCTCGAGTCAAGTACCATTATCTTGTGTCAAGTACATTATCTTGTGTCAAGTACCATTATCTTGTGTCAAGTACCATCATCTTGTGTCAAGTACCATTATCTTGTGTCAAGTACCATTTATCTTGTGTCAAGTACCATTTATCTTGTGTCAAGTACCATTTATCTTGTGTCAAGTACCATTATCTTGTGTCAAGTACCATTATCTTGTGTCAAGTACCATTATCTTGTGTCAAGTACCATTTATCTTGTGTCAAGTACCATTATCTTGTGTCAAGTACCATTATCTTGTGTCAAGTACCATTATTTTGTGTCAAGTACCATTATCTTGTGTCAAGTACCATTTATCTTGTGTCAAGTACCATTATCTTGTGTCAAGTACCATTATCTTGTGTCAAGTACCATTTATCTTGTGTCAAGTACCATTATCTTGTGTCAAGTACCATTTATCTTGTGTCAAGTACCATTATCTTGTGTCAAGTACCATTATCTTGTGTCAAGTACCATTTATCTTGTGTCAAGTACCATTATCTTGTGTCAAGTAAGATCATTAATTTTTTCAAGGCAAGATCACAGTCCAGGACAACTTATACAATGAGTGTTGAGTCAACCTTGATGTTTTGTGTTGTATTTTCAGTTCTATATCTTGTATTATTTTTATTCATATTAATATTTTTAAAAATAAATTCACCCATAGTATATTTTGAAAGTATATTATTATTATTGCTCTGTTTAGAGTAATTTATTTTGCTTAAGATTAAGAGTTTAAGTGTTCAAACCAGTTATTTCTTAATTTCTTAATATTCTAAGCTATATTTTCTCTGTTAAATTTTTGATATATTGACTCATTCTGCAAATATTTTTATTGTTCAATTTGTTCTAGAGTGATTAATTTTCTTCTCAAAATTTTATATAGTAATTTTTGTCCATTATTTTTCAGTAATTAATAAGCATTAATAGAGTGATATAATTCTGTACAATATTCTCAGTCCATTACAATTTGACTAATCTGGTTATATTATTATTTTCTGTTTATCATTGTATAGTATTATTATAATCAAGGGGGAAGCGCTAAACCCGTAGGATTATACAGCGCCCAGGGGGGGGGATGTGGAAGGCATTCAGGCTTAATTCGGGGAACTGGAGCACAGATCCAATTCCCTAAATCAAGAGCCCCTCACCAACATATCACTGTATAGTATTCCTTTTTAGCCATCTTCAAAAAAAATTGTTTTCCCAGCTGCATATACAGTGGACCCCCGCTTAACGATCACCTCCAAATGCGACCAATTACGTAAGTGTATTTATGTAAGTGCGTTTGTACGTGTATGTTTGGGGGTCTGAAATGGACTAATCTACTTCACAATATTCCTTATGGGAAAAAATTCGGTCAGTACTGGCACCTGAACATACTTCTGGAGTGAAAAAAAGTTCGTTAACCGGGGGTCCACTATAATCTTATCCTTTATTATTTCTGCATAGATTTACAATTATCAAAATTCTTTATTGAATTGAGAGTAAAGACAGCTCACTTTTGAAATTAAAGTTACAGTAATATTTCTCTGGAAATTTAATCTTCCAAAACATTCCACTGAACGTGTTCCCAGAACATGAGCTTTACGAGCCCTTAACACCAACAATAACACAAACACAAGATGGCGGACGTAGCGAGTTTGGTCATATTGATTGCTATTTACCCTTCAAGGAACGTTTAGGTTGGTTTATACAGTTAGTAACTAATATTACAATTAGTGACGTAACCTCAGATAATATTAATGTAGCCTTACACCCAGTGGCAGCTCGTCCATAGGAGCTGCTGAGATGCAGTCCCCCGCAGATGCTCACTACCAGATGTATGACTTCATCAACCTTATGCTAAAAAAAATTTGCAACTGACAAGTATATCACAGGAAAAATCTGTTATATGTTGTTTTCAATGTATTTATAAGTGATTTTTTTATTTTTTTGTTAAAATGAAAAAAATGATTAAAAATAGAAGTTTGATGCAGTACGATAGTATAAGTATTACTGCCATTACATCTGGCAGCGAGGAGCTGCATTCGATGCAGCACTCACCCAGTTTTCGTATATGTGAATGCTTATCATTATTAAATTCTGTTTAATTTTAAGAATCATTGTTTAATAACTATTATGCTCTTCTTTGAGGCTTGCAGTCCCCCCATTATATTTTTTGATGAGCCACTGCTGCTTAGACCTTAATATAGATAAATGTTAGCATATCTTAGATAAGGTGAGCTAGCAACCCCCATGCTTGAATAAAGGCAAAAGGGAGTGAGAGAGACGTTAGCTCTTTCTTCTAAGACCAGACACCATTGAGACAACCGGTGCCGTGAGCAACAGCCCGGTGCCCCCACGTGTCTATATATACTTGGCCTGGGAAACACAGAATCATAGACACTTCCCGAAGTACCAGGGAAATTCGTCTCTTTCCTTCATTCCCCATCCCTCCACAGTAAGACAAGGCCTATCATTTCACTCAACATTACTTGGCCATCGTTCTGGGGAAACGCGGGTTAGTCAACCTGTGGGTCTTGTGCAGACAGACGCCCGAAGACCAGTATTTACAGGCATCTCCTCTTAAATATTAGTCTAGAAGCTAGTGTCACTTACTGCATAGATATTGCTTAGGGAATACCCATTGATACCAGGGATCTCCGAGATGCAGGCAGGGATACTAATACTATCTAAATGCTTACAAAGTCCTTCACTACACATGGTTTCCTGAAGGTGAGGGACCAGAGGACTAAGTTGCTTGGGTGGAGTCTGGAGGATGTCAGGTAGAATATTCTTCACCAACAAGTAGCCAGTAGTCAGGAATTCTTTGCAAGACATATGGAAATGTGTCATATAAGCCACTTGTGAGACGACTAATTTCAATGGCCTGAGCTTGCTACCACCTGCAGCTCATAAGACTGCCATCCCCACGAGCCCCTTTGGGGCGGGGCAGATGGCAGACCAGAGGCCTAGCTTCTCCCTACGAGCCCCGTGAGGGCGGGGAATGTGGCTAGGCCTGGGGACACTTGGTCCCAAAGATGAGGGGGTACTTGTACCTCCTCCCATGGGAGACTTAGGTCTCGAGACACTCCCCAGATAGGGAGCCAAGGCCGGGTCACCACTACTTGTTAAAGACCCGGGCCGGGAGAGTACCGGCGAATAAAAAAAAAAAAAAAAAGACTTATTTCAGGGTGTCTGTGTCAACAGTGCGTGCTAGGGTAAATATCTCACAAGGAGGCAGTCCATATGTGTTTCCTTAATTTCCCTTTATTGAATTTTCAAAATATTTCCTTATCTTTGCTAAGTAAATTTATGATAATTTTATTTTCTCTTTCAGTTTGTCTTATAAAGTTTTTATTTACTTAGGCAGAGTTAATTAAGCATTTTTAATTAAATTTAAGTTAACCCATTGTCACACACTTTTCTTCTGTTATTCTTTACTTTCATTGTCTCTGTGTAAATTCTCTGAGATAATGTCTCAATGCCAGCAATGCCTTGGTGAATAACATCTGTCAGGCCAATGTTGTACATGTGTTAAATCTTAATGGTCCCTTATCAAATGGCAGACCACATCTAGCTCTTAGTCAAGACAGTTGTTCACACAGCTTATATCCGAGATTTGTCAAACTGCTGCGGAATGTGAAGTTCGGATTAAGTCCTTATAAATATGTGTATTTTCCAGTGTTGGAGTAACCTCAGACAACCTAGGGTACTGAGACCACTATCCTGCGACGGCTACTTGCTCAAGTCGTTGTTCTTCCACAGGGGACGCTTTGTGTTGCTGTCACAGGCCGTCTCCAGAAAGACGTTTCTGTCGTGGCTAGTGCACTCACAAGAGTCTGTTGTCCCTCATGATCCAGATGGTGATAACATCCTATTTGACAGTGATCCTTGCAAGGTAACGAGTAGTACGTCAAGCAGTCATTACATGTTTTACATGATAGTAAGATCCATTTCTCCCTTGCTAATATTTCTGGTCATAGAATTCAGAATTTCATCCGGGGAGAGCCCATCCACTCCAACGAACCTGTTCATTCCTTCAGTAAGAAAGTACTCGATGTGTTGAGAGCCTCTACCAAACCCAATAGTGCAACCTGGGATGAAGTTATACGTTAAGTTTAGTGTGCCATAAATTCTGCTCACAATGCTTCTATAGGTGACACTCTACATTATGTATTGTCGGTGTAGATATGCATTAACCATATGAGTTGTTATATTCTAATCCAAAACCCAATTACAATCCTGATAATTTCATAGCGACTTGTAATAACTTAGCTCAAGGTGCTTTTAGAACAATCGAAGAAACACTTCATAAATCAACAGCAGAATTTACAAGAGTCACCAATACTCGACCAATGCCAACCAAAATTCAAGTAGGTTCGAGAGTTATGCTGACTAACTTTAATAAAGCATCTACAATGCCTAAGCTCGATCAAAAGTTTGTTGGTCCATATCAACTAGTCAAACATGTCAGTGGCAATATGTATAAAGTTAGAGAAATCAGTCCAGGGCAGCATCAAGAATCGCATTTAGATCATATGTAGTGATAACGACAAGGTCCCGAACATCCAGACAAACGCGACAGACTGACAATCCTACTGACTCAGTGCCCTCTACCTCTAACCAGACACGACAAGTATTGAGGAATCCCCAAGTTTCAGTTGTAAATACCAATTCAGATCCTCCTCAACTATGGCACGTGTTAGCCATTACAAGAGAATTTGACCCCTTAGAGATGATGACCATTCTGCAAATGCAAATCTCATACTAACAGTTGAGGTTAAATGTAAATAATCTCTATAAAGACATAACTTATTCAGGACAGTACTTCAATTGAATTTACTATAACAACTTAATGATATTTAAAATTTTGTGTGCATGTTCTCTCCGAATTCTGAGAATTAACAGTAAAAGACTTGTGTGCACCAAGTCTGCCTTTTCTATTAAACACTTTCGTCTTTGTAAACATATTTCCTCAGAATCCATAGATCACATGAATACAGATCGACTGATCTTCTCTTTCTCTTTGTTGATCTCTCTTGTTAATCTATACCTTCACTGAGTCTATCAATTACAATAATTTTGTGATTTATTATAATTTGTAATGTTTTACAATCAGTATCATCCTTATGTATAGGCCATATGTTCAACTGTTGTGCACATTGACACTGTATAGAATCAAACCTGGAGTTTACCTGGAGTTTACCTGGAGAGAGTTCCGGGGGTCAACGCCCCCGCGGCCCGGTCTGTGACCAGGCCTCCTTAGGTCAGTGTCCCAGGATGCGACCCACACCAGTCGACTAACACCCAGGTACCCATTTTACTGATGGGGAACATAGACAACAGGTGGAAAGAAACACGTCCAATGTTTCTACTCTGGCTGGGAATCGAACCCAGACCCTCGCCGTGTGAAGCGAGAGCGTTAACCACCAGGCCACCAGAGCCCTGTCTACAGTCTATAGTGCATATAAGTTAGCTGTTTGTCAGGATGCCATACGGTAGCATCGCCGAGCTGTCAGTAGTGTTACTGTGTACTTGTGTAGTATACTTAGAAAAACCCAGTTACTTTATAGATAGGCTTCCTTGCTAGCTATGACATCACAACATCCATCATGTGAACCTTAGGCCAGAAGCCCCACTCTCAGCCATCCTCACCCCACTTGGTAGGCATAAACAAGACAGGCAGGCTCATGGGTTACCCTACAAGACTCTCTTAATTATCTGCCTCCAAGGCATCCAATGTGTGTATTTCTTCCTCCAATATCTCCTCACGAACCCCCACCACTTGGTGTATCTCACTCCTGATGAAGATATTTATCCAGCATCCTCTTGAAGACATCTACACTTGTTCCAGCAGTGTTTCTGATATCTTCTGGCCACGAATGTTGATACAGTGTGGTGAGAGAAACATTACACAATACTTAACATGCACATAGGTGACTGAATGAAGACGTTTTGGTCTATCCTAAGTTTAGTATGTGTGGGTTATTTGTGCGTTGCTCCAGTCATAGTAGTGTGCCTTTTTCATTAGAAAGTAGGTTATCGAGGGGTAGGAGTTGCAGGAAGGGTAATGGGAAGGGGTAGGGGCTGAAGGAGGGTAATGGAAGGTGCTGAGGGAAGGGGTAGGGGCTGAGGGAAGGGTAATGAGAAGGGGTACGGATTGAGGGAGGGTTATGGGAAGGGGTAGTGGCTGCAATAGCGCTATGGAAAGGGGTAGGGGCTGCAGAAAAAGTAATGCGAAGGGGTAGGGGCTGAAGGAAGGGTAATGGGAAGTGGTAGGAACTGAGTGAAGGATAATAGGAAGTGGTAAGGGCTGAGGGATGGGTAATGGAAAGGGAAGAGGTGACTTGAGTGAGGGGGATACAAGTGGGAAGGGCGATAAACTAGAGGAAAGGAAGGAGAGGCTAAGACTATGAGATAGGTGAAGATTTAAGGAGTTACTGGGAGGGAGGAGGGGGCTATAGGGAGGGGGATAGAAGAGAACAAGGGTCATGGGGTAAGGGGAAAGAGGGGAGGGGAGAGATTAAGAGGGAGGGGGGGGCTGTGATCCTAGACTATTGTCGTAATCCCCTTAACACAGCGTTTTACCGTCGCCCTCTCTCTCTCCTTCTCCCTCCTCCTCTTCCTCCCATCCCCTCTTTCCCCCCTCTCCCACTCTTCTCTCTTCCTCCCTCTCACACACTCCCTTCAATCCCTCTCTTTTAGATTATTTCCTCTCTCTTCCCTTCTCTCTCCTCTCCCTTAGTCTCATCTCTTTCTTACTCTCACTTTCTTGTTTCCTCCTCCCACTCCTCGGTTTCTTCCCATACACACTTCCACCTTCCTTCATCCACCTATCTACCTAATTCACTTCCAGTTTCTCTCAGCATTTTATTTATCCGGCTAAAATTCATCTGCTGCAATTCTTGTGTTACAATTCTTCAATTACAACCTTCACTACTACTACTACTACTACTACTACTACTACTACTACTACTACGGCTACTGACCCGTCCCTCAGGTATGACCTACTTCCACTGGGTAATTCCACCTGCCAGTGACAGTGTCTTCGTCTGCTACCCGTCCCTCACCACCTGACGCCAGTATATAAGCTCCAGCCTTCTTGCCTGTGCTCCAGAATCCCCACAACTACGGTGCTCTTCACACCAACTCCAAGACTGAGGGACTAATTACCTTATCTTTTGTACATAGTTCTCATGTCTTCCAATTATGTCCTTGAATTTGTATTGATAAAGTCACTGGATGGCGAAACGTCTGCAATAGAGATTCTCAGATGTTGCACATGTATCTAATTCTTCACTTTCTTTGCTTGTGCAGTTATTTTAATTCCACGTCACTGTCAATCTTGTTACTTCAGACCAACTCATAGATTTTGTTAGCGTGAGAAATTAGAGCTAATGGTCTGTCGTTTGTGGCGACTGGTATACTGTCACCTTTGTGATGTGGGACATAATTATTTTATTGTCTACGAACGGTATATAATACCGACAAGAAGAGATTAAGACACATGTGCAACATCTGGGTATCTACTATCTTCAAGTTATGTCCTAGAATTTGTATTGATAAAGCCACTGGATGGCGAAACGTCTACAATAAAGACACCCAGATGTTGCACATGTGTCTTAATTATTTTATTGCACAAATAACCTACACAGAGAAGAGTGAACTTATGACAATTCGATCAGACTTGTGGGGGTTATTTGGGTATTGTTCCAGTGGTTTTTTCACCTGTGGTATGACACCTGTGTTCAGGTTCATTCTACTAAGAATGCTAAGCGACTGAGATAGTGGTTTCTTCTGTCGTGGGGAAAAAAACACTTATGCACAGTTTAGTGCATTTAATAAAGGAAACGTTTTGCCTTGAGTGACGAAACGTTTCCTTTAATGTCTTGAACTGTACATCTTGTCGGTACAAGTGGGAGCAAGACATCAATAAAACAAGCTGGGAAAACATCTTAAACAACATAGATCCAAACCTTTGCCTAGAAAAAAATTAACTCTGTGGTTCTTGACGTCTGCTCAAGGCACATTCCATTAAGAAAAAGAAATAGAAGATGTAAACTAGGGAGAGAGAGACGCTCCCTATACAGATGAAGGCGAAGAATCACAGAGCTACTGAGAGGGGGAAATGTATCTTACATAAGAAGAGAGGCACCGGTCAGCGAAATAGCAAATATCAACCTAAGCTAAAGGAATCTTACAGGAGACAAGAATCTCGGGAAAATCTAAAAGCCATAAAGGATATGTCTTCAAGGGTGATGGACTGATTACATCGTCTTCACATCTCTACTGCTCCTGCCTGCTTTATGTACTCGACTGAAGAAGCCTGCTGTGTAGGCGAAAAGTCTCGGAATAAAGATACCTAACTGCTGCACATGTGTCTTACTTATCCACAAGAAGGTATTTATACCATTATCATATTCACGATGGCTTTAAGTTTAGGCTCAATACTTGATCAGGTTTCTCGCCCTCGGATTCCTTCTAATTACATTTAAAACTCTTTTACTCCACATACACACACATTTATTCTCATTCTCTCTCTCTCTCTCTCTCTCTCTCTCTCTCTCTCTCTCTCTCTCTCTCTCTCTCTCTCTCTCTTTCGCCTCCCTCCCTCTCTACACAAATCTCCCCCCCTCTTCCTTCTAATCCGATTCATGGTGTTCCCATTGATTTCACATCTTTAAGTCAGTAATGTCGATACGATAGTGACTTCAACTCTCCGTAAGTTAAATATTTAGAGCTGGTGCACCTATTGTAGCTATTGTGGAGCTCCTGACGATATACCTATTTACCAACCATGGTCTTCACGTGTTGGCAATCCTTGTCACCCCGTGTACAATCCCATGTACAACCCCGTGTACAAAATTATCCAGCATGATAGTTGCAAACAAGTTAGGTGAGCACATGGGTGAAAGGGGATGGATATGAGTGGGATACAGACATGTTTTAAACAAGTACATGGCTGAGAGGGGATGGATATGAGTGGGATATAGACATGTTTTAAACAAGTACATGGCTGAGAGGGGATGGATCTGAGTGGGTCTTGGACATGTTTTAAACAAGTTAGGTAATAACATGGCTAAGAGGGAATGGATTTGAGTGGGATTTAGACGTGTTTTAAACAGGTAAGCACACTGGTGAGAGAGAGCTGATGGATCTGAGTGGGTCTTCGACACGAGTTAATAGTTATATTAAGCCTTATTGAGTAGAAGTGAAAATACATTAGGTAAATACTTTCGCTGGTGAGTTTGTGTTTGAGAAGGACCTACCTGGTATGGGCTAATAGGCCTACTGCAGTCTACCTCTTCGTGTTTACACCGCCGTTAAGAAATAAACAAAAAATGCAGTATAATACAATGCTTTGACAACGTTTCGCCCACACAGTGTGGTCCATCAAGTCGCAAGCAGATCTGCGACATGATAAAACCCACTAAGTGGGCGAAACGTTGTCAATTATGCTTCGTATTGAACTGTGTTTATATTTGTTTATATTTCTTAGAGGTATTGTTGGTAAGCAAAACACGTGTGACAGGTATTGTTGGTAAGCAAAACACGTGTGACAGGTATTGTTGGTAAGCAAAAACCCTGTAACAGGTATTGTTGGTATGCAAAACCCCTGTAACAGGTATTGTTGGTATGCAAAACCCCTATAACATGTATTGTTGGTAAGCAAAACACCTGTAATAGGTATTGTTGGTAAGCAAAAGACCTGTAACAGGTATTGTTGGTAAGCAAAACACCTGTGACAGGTATTGTTGGTATGCAAAACCCCTGTAACAGGTATTGTTGGTATGCAAAACCCCTGTAACAGGTATTGTTGGTATGCAAAACCCCTGTAACAGGTATTGTTGGTATGCAAAACCCCTGTAACAGGTATTGTTGGTATGCAAAACCCCTGTAACATGTATTGTTGGTAAACAAAACACCTGTAACAGGTATTGTTGGTATGCAAAACCCCTGTAACAGGTATTGTTGGTATGCAAAACCCCTGTAACAGGTATTGTTGG
>NC_091390.1:3487935-3502935 GCF_038502225.1 Cherax quadricarinatus
TAGTAGTAGTTGCAGTTGTAGTTGTAGTGATAGTTGTAGTGATAGTTGTAGTGGAAGTTGTAGTGGCATTTGTAGTGGTAGATGTATTGGTAGTTGTAGTACTAGTTGCAGTAATAGTAGTAGCAATAATAGTAGTAGCAATAATAGTAGTAGCAATAATAGTAGCAATAATAGTAGTAGTAGGAATAATAGTAGCAATAATAGTAGCAATAATAGCAATAATAGTAGTAGCAATAATAGTAGTAGCAATAATAATAGCAGCAATAATAGTAGCAATAATAGTAGTAGCAATAATAGTAGCAATAATAGTAGTAGCAATAATAGCAATAGTAGCAATAATAGTAGCAATATTAATAGTAGTAGCAATAATAGTAGTAGCAATAATAGTAGTAGCAATAATAGTAGCAGCAATAATAGTAGCAATAATAGTAGTAGCAATAATAGTAGCAATAATAGTAGCAATAATAGCAATAGTAGCAATAATGGTAGCAATAATAGTAGCAATAATAATAGCAATAATAGTAGCAATACTAGTAGCAGCAATAGTAGTAGCAATAATAGTAGCAATAATAGTAGCAATAATAGTAGTAGCAATAATAGCAATAGTAGCAATAATAGTAGCAATAATAGTAGTAGCAATAATAGTAGCAATAATAGTAGTAGTAGCAATAATAGTAGCAATAATAGTAGTAGCAATAATAGCAATAATAGTAGCAATAGTAGTAGCAATAATAGTGGTAGCAATAATAGTAGCAGCAATAATAGTAGTAGTAGCATTATTAGTAGCAATAATAGTAGCAATAATAGTAGTAGTAGCAATAATACTAGAAGCAATAATAGCAATAATAGTAGTAGCAATAATAGTAGCAATAATAGTAGCAATAATAGTAGTAGCAATAATAGCAATAATAGTAGTAGCAATAATAGTAGCAATAATAGTAGCAATAATAGTAGCAATAATAGTAGTATCAATAATAGTAGCAATAGTAGTAACAATAATAGTAGCAGCAATAGTAGTAGCAATAATAGTAGCAGCAATAATAGCAATAATAGTAGTAGCAATAATAGTAGCAATAATAGTAGTAGAAGCAATAATAGCAATAATAGTAGCAATAATAGTAGTAGCAATAATAGTAGCAATAATAGCAATAGTAGCAATAATAGTAGTAGTAGCAATAATAGTAGCAATAATAGTAGTAGCAATAATAGTAGCAATAGTAGTAGTAGCAATAGTTGTAGCAATAATAGCAATAATAGTAGCAATAGCAATAATAGTTGCAATAATAGTAGCAATAATAGCAGCAATAGTAACAATAATAGTAGCAATAATAGTAGCAATAATAGTAGCAATAATAGTAGAAGCAATAATAGTAGTAGCAATAATAGTAGTAGCAATAATAGTATCAATAATAGTAGCAATAATAGTTGTAGCAATTATAGCAATAATAGTAGTAGCAATAATAGTAGCAATAATAGCAATAATAGTAGCAATAATAGCAATAATAGTAGCAATAATAGCAATAATAGTAGTAGTAGCAATAATAGTAGTAGCAATAATAGCAATAGTAGTAGCAATAATAGTAGTAGCAATAATAGTAGTAGCAATAATAGTAGCAATAATAGTGGTAGTAGCAATAATAGTAGCAATAATAGTAGCAATAATAGTAGCAATAATAGTAGCAATAATAGTAGTAGCAATAGTAGTAGCAATAATAGTAGCAATAATAGTAGCAATAATAGTAGCAATAATAGTAGCAATAATAGTAGTAGCAATAACAGTAGTAGCAATAATGGCAATAGTAGTAGAAATAATAGTAGCAATAATAGTAGTAGCAATAATAGTAGCAATAATAGTAGTAGTAGTAGCAATAATAGTAGTAGTAGCAATAATAGTAGTAGCAATAATAGTAGTAGCAATAATAGTAGTAGCAATAATAGTAGTAGCAGCAATAATAGTAGTAGCAATAATAGCAATAATAGTAGCAATAATAGTAGTAGCAATAATAGTAGTAGCAATAATAGTAGCAATAATAGTAGTAGCAGCAATAATAGTAGTAGCAATAATAGTAGTAGCAGCAATAATAGTAGTAGCAATAATAGTAGTAGTAGCAATAATAGTAGCAATAATAGTAGTAGTAGCAATAATAGTAGTAGCAATAATAGTAGCAATAATAGTAGTAGCAACAATAGTAGTAGCAATAATAGTAGCAATTATAGTAGTAGTAGTAGCAATAATAGTAGCAATAGTAGTAGCAATAATAGTAGTAGTAGCAATAATAGTAGTAGTAGCAATAATAATAGTAGTAGGAGCAATAATAGTAGCAAAAATAGTAGCAATAATAATAGCAATAATAGTAGCAATAATAGTAGTAGTAGTAGCAATAATAGTAGCAATAGTAGTAGCAATAATAGTAGTAGCAATAATAGTAGTAGTAGCAATAATAGTAGTAGTAGCAATAATAATAGTAGTAGGAGCAATAATAGAAGGAAAAATAGTAGTAGCAATAATAGTAGTAGCAATAATAGTAGCAAAAATAGTAGTAGCAATAATAGTAGTAGCAATAATAGTAGCAATAATAGTAGCAATAATAATAGTAGCAATAATAGTAGCAATAATAGTAGCAATAATAGTAGTAGCAATAATAGTAGCAACAATAGTAGCAATAATAATAGTAGCAATAATAGTAGCAATAATAACAGTAGTAGCAATAATAGTAGTAGTAGCAATAATAGTAGTAGCAATAATAGTAGCAATAATAATAGCAATAATAGTAGTAGCTATAATAGTAGTAGCAATAATAATAGTAGCAATAATAATAGTAGCAATAATAGTAGTAGCAATAATAGAAGCAAAAATAGTAGTAGCAATAATAGTAGTAGCAATAATAGTAGCAAAAATAGTAGCAATAATAGTAGCAATAATAGTAGCAATAATAATAGTAGTAGGAATAATAGTAGCAACAATAGTAGCAATAATAATAGCAATAATAGTAGTAGCTATAATAGTAGTAGCAATAATAATAGTAGCAATAATAATAGTAGCAATAATAGTAGTAGCAATAATAGTAGCAATAATAGTAGTAGCAATAATAGCAATAATAGTAGCAATAATAGTAGTAGCAATAATAGCAATAATAGTAGTAGCAATAATAGTAGCAATAATAGTAGCAATAATAGTTGCAATAATAGTTGCAATAATAGCAATAATAGTAGCAATAATAGTAGCAATAATAGTAGCAATAATAGTAGCAATAATAGTAGCAATAATAGTAGTAGTAGCAATAATAGTAGCAAAAATAGTAGTAGCAATAATAGTAGTAGTAATAATAGTAGTAGCAATAATAGTAGTAGCAATAATAGTAGTAGTTGCAACAATAGAAGTAACAGCAGCAATAGTAGTAGTAATAGTTACAGAAACAGTAGTGTAATAGACATAGTAATAATAGCACTAGCACAAATACAATAACAAAAGTATAATAGCAATAATAGCAACAGGAGAAGCATTCATCTCTATTAGAGGAGAGGGAGAGAGCCTTCAGCTATACTATCCTAACTTCAACTATTTAGAGTAGATATAGAGGCTAGGATACAGCAGGTGACCTAAATGCAGAATGCTCTTGATCCGAGGAATTGGAGCTTGGTAGGATTAACATTTACTTTTTAGAATTGGTCAGCGCGTTTTAATAATAATAATAATAATAATAAT
Organism: Cherax quadricarinatus; assembly: GCF_038502225.1. Taxonomy (NCBI): domain Eukaryota; kingdom Metazoa; phylum Arthropoda; class Malacostraca; order Decapoda; family Parastacidae; genus Cherax; species Cherax quadricarinatus. Next base: position 3,491,642 of record NC_091390.1, read on the forward strand.
AATAATAATGAAAATACTTATAATAATAATAATAATAATAATAATAATAATAATTATAATGAAAATAATAATAATAATAATGAAAATAATAATAATGATAATTAATTCTTAATTTAACTCTCATCCCCTCTATCCACCACCCCATTTTCCCCTCTATCCACCTCCCCATTTTCCCCTCTATCCACCTCCCCACTTTCTCCTCTATCCACCTCCCCATTTTCCCCTCTATCCACCTCCCCATTTTCCCCTCTATCCACCTCCCCACTTTCCCCTCTATCCACCACCCCATTTTCCCCTCTATCCACCACCCCATTTTCCCCTCTATCCACCACCCCAATTTACCCACTATCCACCTCCCCATTTTCCCCTCTATCCACCTCCCCATTTTCCCCTCTATCCACCTCCCCATTTTCCCCTCTATCCACCTCCCCACTTTCCCCTCTATCCACCTCCCCATTTTCCCCTCTATCCACCACCCCAATTTTCCCTCTATCCACCTCCCCACTTTCCCCTCTATCCACCTCCCCATTTTCCCCTCTATCCACCTCCCCATTTTCCCCTCTATCCACCACCCCACTTTCCCCTCTATCGACCTCCCCAATTTCCCCTTTATCCACCTCCCCACTTTCCCCTCTATCCACCTCCCCACTTTCCCCTCTATCCACCTCCCCAATTTCCCCTCTATCCACCTCCCCACTTTCCCCTCTATCCACCTCCCCACTTTCCCCTCTATCTACCTCCCCACTTTCCCCTCTATCAACCTCCCCACTTTCACCACTATCTACCTCCCCACTTTCCCCTCTACCTCCCCACTTTCCCCTCTATCCACCTCCCCACTTTCCCCTCTATCCACACCCCCACTTTCCCCTCTATCCACCTCCCCACTTTCCCCTCTATCCACCTCCCCACTTTCCCCTCTATCCACACCCCCACTTTCCCCTCTATCCACCCCCACTTTCCCCTCTATCCACCCCCACTTTCCCCTCTATCCACCCCCACTTTCCCCTTTATCCACCTCCCCACTTTCCCCTCTATCCACACCCCCACTTTCCCCTCTATCCACCCCCACTTTCCCCTCTATCCACCCCCACTTTCCCCTCTATCCACCCCCACTTTCCCCTTTATCCACCTCCCCACTTTCCCCTCTATCCACCTCCCCACTTTCCCCTCTATCCACCTCCCCACTTTCCCCTCTATCCACCTCCCCACTTTCCCCTCTATCTACCAACCCACTTTCCCCTCTATCTACCTCCCCACTTTCCCCTCTATCTACCTCCCCACTTTCCCCTCTATCCACCTCCCCACTTTCCCCTCTATCCACACCCCCACTTTCCCCTCTATCCACCTCCCCACTTTCCCCTCTATCCACCTCCCCACTTTCCCCTCTATCCACACCCCCACTTTCCCCTCTATCCACACCCCCACTTTCCCCTCTATCCACACCCCCACTTTCCCCTCTATCCACCCCCACTTTCCCCTCTATCCACCCCCACTTTCCCCTTTATCCACACCCCCACTTTCCCCTCTATCCACACCCCCACTTTCCCCTCTATCCACACCCCCACTTTCCCCTCAAACCACACCCCCACATTCCCCTCTATCCACACCCCCACTTTCCCCTCTATCCACCCCCACTTTCCCCTCTATCCACACCCCCACTTTCCCCTCTATCCACACCCCCACTTTCCCCTCTATCCACACCCCCACTTTCCCCTCTATCCACACCCCCACTTTCCCATCTATCCACACCCCCACTTTCCCCTCTATCCACCCCCACTTTCCCCTCTACCAGAAATACCAGTCGAAGATACATTGTTAGCTAATATAAGAAATAACCTCTCTCATTCCCCTCCCATCCCCTCGCCAATCCCTCATTTTCCCCTTCCCTCCCCTCATCATCCCCTTATTTCCCTCTTCCCTCCCCATGTCATCCCCCTCCAACCTCTCCACACCCCCCCTCTTTTCTCTCTCACTTTCCACTGTAACTATCATACTGTGTCATACTATCATACTGTGTCATACTATCATACTGTGTCATACTATCATACTGTGTCATACTATCATACTGTGTCATACTATCATAGTGTCATACTATCATACTGTGTCATACTATCATACTGTGTCATACTATCATACTGTGTCATACTATCATACTGTGTCATACTATCATACTGTCATACTATCATACTGTGTCATACTATCATACTGTGTCATACTATCATACTGTGTCATACTATCATACTGTGTCATACTATCATCCTGTGTCATACTATCATAGTGTCATACTATCATAGTGTCATACTATCATACTGTGTCATACTATCATACTGTGTCATACTATCATACTGTGTCATACTATCATACTGTCATACTATCATACTGTGTCATACTATCATACTGTGTCATACTATCATACTGTGTCATACTATCATACTGTGTCATACTATCATACTATCATACTGTGTCATACTATCATACTGTGTCATACTATCATACTGTGTCATACTATCATACTGTGTCATACTATCATACTGTGTCATACTATCATACTGTGTCATACTATCATACTGTGTCATACTATCATAGTGTCATACTATCATACTGTGTCATACTATCATACTGTGTCATACTATCATACTGTGTCATACTATCATAGTGTCATACTATCATAGTGTCATACTATCATACTGTGTCATACTATCACAGTGTCATACTATCACAGTGTCATACTATCATACTGTGTCATACTATCATACAGTGTCATACTATCATACTGTGTCATACTATCATACTGTGTCATACTATCATACAGTGTCATACTATCATACAGTGTCATACTATCATAGTGTCATACTATCATACTGTGTCATACTATCATACAGTGTCATACTATCATACAGTGTCATACTATCATACTGTGTCATACTATCACACTGTGTCATACTATCATACTGTGTCATACTATCATACTGTGTCATACTATGATAGTGCCATACTATCATAGTGTCATACTATCATACTGTGTCATACTATCATACAGTGTCATACTATCATACTGTGTCATGCTATCATACTGTGTCATACTATCATACTGTGTCATACTATCATACTGTGTCATACTATCATACTGTGTCATACTATCATACAGTGTCATACTATCATACTGTGTCATACTATCATACTGTGTCATACTATCATACAGTGTCATACTATCATACAGTGTCATACTATCATAGTGTCATACTATCATACTGTGTCATACTATCATACTGTGCCATACTATCATACAGTGTCATACTATCATACTGTGTCATACTATCATACTGTGTCATACTATCATACTGTGTCATACTATGATAGTGCCATACTATCACAGTGTCATACTATCATACTGTGTCACACTGCTAATGTATCCAGCTTTGAATCTCTCTCTCTCTCTCTCTCTCTCTCTCTCTCTCTCTCTCTCTCCCAATAAATCTTGCAGTAATCCAGGCATCAAACAGCACAACAGAACACAATACCGTGACAGGAACAATACAAGTGGTCAAGGTGGGGCGAAACATCAGCTAGGCCTGTGTACCTACTACATGTACTTGTAGAGAGAAACACCAAGCAGAGGTAAGCTGGTGGCTAAAGTTTTCGCTTCACACGGCGAGTGTCTGGGTTCGATTCCCAGGGATGGTAGAAACATTGGGCATGATTCTTTACACCGGTTGTCTATGTTCACCCATCAGTAAAATGGGTACCTGGGTGTTAGTGGATTGGTGTGGGTCACATCCTGGGTGTTAGTGGACTGGTGTGGGTCACATCCTGGGTGTTAGTAGACTGGTGTGGGTCACATCCTGGGTGTTAGTGGATTGGTGTGGGTCACATCCTGGGTGTTAGTGGACTGGTGTGGGTCACATCCTGGGTGTTAGTGGACTGGTGTGGGTCACATCCTGGGTGTTAGTGGATTGGTGTGGGTCACATCCTGGGTGTTAGTGGACTGGTGTGGGTCGCATCCTGGGTGTTAGTGGACTGGTGTGGGTCACATCCTGGGTGTTAGTGGACTGGTGTGGGTCACATCCTGGGTGTTAGTGGACTGGTGTGGGTCACATCCTGGGTGTTAGTGGACTGGTGTGGGTCACATCCTGGGTGTTAGTGGACTGGTGTGGGTCGCATCCTGGGTGTTAGTGGATTGGTGTGGGTCGCATCCTGGGTGTTAGTGGATTGGTGTGGGTCGCATCCTGGGTGTTAGTGGACTGGTGTGGGTCACATCCTGGGTGTTAGTGGACTGGTGTGGGTCGCATCCTGGGTGTTAGTGGACTGGTGTGGGTCGCATCCTGGGTGTTAGTGGACTGGTGTGGGTCACATCCTGGGTGTCAGTGGACTGGTGTGGGTCACATCCTGGGTGTTAGTGGACTGGTGTGGGTCACATCCTGGGTGTTAGTGGACTGGTGTGGGTCACATCCTGGGTGTTAGTGGACTGGTGTGGGTCACATCCTGGGTGTTAGTGGACTGGTGTGGGTCACATCCTGGGTGTTAGTGGACTGGTGTGGGTCACATCCTGGGTGTTAGTGGACTGGTGTGGGTCACATCCTGGGTGTTAGTGGACTGGTGTGGGTCGCATCCTGGGTGTTAGTGGATTGGTGTGGGTCGCATCCTGGGTGTTAGTGGATTGGTGTGGGTCGCATCCTGGGTGTTAGTGGACTGGTGTGGGTCACATCCTGGGTGTTAGTGGACTGGTGTGGGTCGCATCCTGGGTGTTAGTGGACTGGTGTGGGTCGCATCCTGGGTGTTAGTGGACTGGTGTGGGTCGCATCCTGGGTGTTAGTGGACTGGTGTGGGTCACATCCTGGGTGTCAGTGGACTGGTGTGGGTCACATCCTGGGTGTTAGTGGACTGGTGTGGGTCACATCCTGGGTGTTAGTGGACTGGTGTGGGTCACATCCTGGGTGTTAGTGGACTGGTGTGGGTCACATCCTGGGTGTTAGTGGACTGGTGTGGGTCACATCCTGGGTGTTAGTGGACTGGTGTGGGTCACATCCTGGGTGTTAGTGGACTGGTGTGGGTCACATCCTGGGTGTTAGTGGACTGGTGTGGGTCGCATCCTGGGTGTTAGTGGACTGGTGTGGGTCACATCCTGGGTGTTAGTGGACTGGTGTGGGTCACATCCTGGGTGTTAGTGGACTGGTGTGGGTCACATCCTGGGTGTTAGTGGACTGGTGTGGGTCACATCCTGGGTGTTAGTGGACTGGTGTGGGTCGCATCCTGGGTGTTAGTGGACTGGTGTGGGTCACATCCTGGGTGTTAGTGGACTGGTGTGGGTCACATCCTGGGTGTTAGTGGACTGGTGTGGGTCGCATCCTGGGTGTTAGTTGACTGGTATGGGTCACATCCTGGGTGTTAGTGGATTGGTGTGGGTCGCATCCTGGGTGTTAGTGGACTGGTGTGGGTCACATCCTGGGTGTTAGTGGACTGGTGTGGGTCACATCCTGGGTGTTAGTGGACTGGTGTGGGTCACATCCTGGGTGTTAGTGGACTGGTGTGGGTCACATCCTGGGTGTTAGTGGACTGGTGTGGGTCGCATCCTGGGTGTTAGTTGACTGGTGTGGGTCACATCCTGGGTGTTAGTGGACTGGTGTGGGTCACATCCTGGGTGTTAGTGGACTGGTGTGGGTCACATCCTGGGTGTTAGTGGACTGGTGTGGGTCACATCCTGGGTGTTAGTGGATTGGTGTGGGTCGCATCCTGGGTGTTAGTGGACTGGTGTGGGTCACATCCTGGGTGTTAGTGGACTGGTGTGGGTCACATCCTGGGTGTTAGTGGACAGGTGTGGGTCACATCCTGGGTGTTAGTGGACTGGTGTGGGTCACATCCTGGGTGTTAGTGGACTGGTGTGGGTCACATCCTGGGTGTTAGTGGACTGGTGTGGGTCACATCCTGGGTGTTAGTGGACTGGTGTGGGTCACATCCTGGGTGTTAGTGGACTGGTGTGGGTCACATCCTGGGTGTTAGTGGACTGGTGTGGGTCACATCCTGGGTGTTAGTGGACTGGTGTGGGTCACATCCTGGGTGTTAGTGGACTGGTGTGGGTTACATCCTGGGTGTTAGTGGACTGGTGTGGGTTACATCCTGGGTGTTAGTGGACTGGTGTGGGTCACATCCTGGGTGTTAGTGGACTGGTGTGGGTCACATCCTGGGTGTTAGTGGATTGGTGTGGGCCACATCCTAGGTGTTAGTGGGCTGGTGTGGGTCACATCCTGGGTGTTAGTGGACTGGTGTGGGTCTCATCCTGGGTGTTAGTGGACTGGTGTGGGTCATATTCTGGGTGTTAGTGGACTGGTGTGGGTCGCATTGTGGGTGTTAGTGGATTGGTGTGGGTCACATCCTGGGTGTTAGTGGACTGGTATGGGTCGCATCCTGGGTGTTAGTGGACTGGTATGTGTCACATCCTGGGTGTTAGCGGACTGGAGTGTGTCACATCCTGGGGCTTAGTGGACTGATGTGGATCACATCCTGGGTGTTAGTGGACTGGTGAGGATCGCATCCTGGGTGTTAGTGGACTGATGTGGGTCACATCCTGGGTGTTAGTGGACTGGTGTGGGTTGCATCTTGGGTGTTAGTGGACTGGTGTGGGTTGCATCCTGGGTGTTAGTGGACTGGTGTGGGTCACATCCTGGGTGTTAGTGGACTGGTGTGGGTCACATCCTGGGTGTTAGTGGACTGGTGTGGGTCACATCCTGAGACAAAACTGACCTAATTTGCGGGAAATGCTCAGCATAACAAGCGACTTTCTATATAGTAGTAAGTCACTGATGTTTGCTATGGTCTGTATACCTTGTACATGTATTTGTATACCTTGTACATGTACTTGTATACCTTGTACATGTACTTGTATACCTTGTACATGTACTTGTATACCTTGTACATGTACCTGTATACCTTGTACATGTACCTGTATACCTTGTACATGTACTTGTATACCTTGTATATGTACTTGTATATCTTGTACATGTACTTGTATACCTTGTACATGTACTTGTATACGTTGTACATGTACTTGTATACGTTGTACATGCACTTGTATACCTTGTACATGTACTTGTATACCTTGTACATGTACTTGTATACCTTGTACACGTACTTGTATACCTTGTACATGTACTTGTATACCTTGTACATGTACTTGTATACCTTGTACATGTACCTGTATACCTTGTACATGTACTTGTATACCTTGTACATGTACTTGTATACCTTGTACATGTACTTGTATACCTTGTACATGTACTTGTATACCTTGTACATGTACTTGTATACCTTGTACATGTACTTGTATACCTTGTACATGTACTTGTATACCTTGTACATGTACTTGTATACCTTGTACATGTACTTGTATACCTTGTACATGTACTTGTATACCTTGTACATGTACTTGTATACCTTGTACATGTACTTGTATACCTTGTATATGTACTTGTATATCTTGTACATGTACTTGTATACCTTGTACATGTACTTGTATACCTTGTACATGTACTTGTATACCTTGTACATGTACTTGTATACCTTGTACATGTACTTGTATACCTTGTACATGTACTTGTATACCTTGTACATGTACTTGTATACCTTGTACATGTACTTGTATACCTTGTACATGTACTTGTATACCTTGTACATGTAATTGTATACCTTGTTCATGTACATGTATACCTTGTACATGTACTTGTATACCTTGTACATGTACTTGTATACCTTGTACATGTACCTGTATACCTTGTGCATGTACTTGTATACCTTGTACATGTACTTGTATACCTTGTACATGTACTTGTATACCTTGTTCATGTACATGTATACCTTGTACATGTACTTGTATACCTTGTACATGTACTTGTATACCTTGTACATATACTTGTATACCTTGTACATGTACCTGTATACCTTGTGCATGTACTTGTATACCTTGTACATGTACTTGTATACCTTGTACATGTACTTGTATACCTTGTACATGTACTTGTATACCTTGTACATGTACTTGTATACCTTGTACATGTACTTGTATATCTTGTACATGTACTTGTATACCTTGTACATGTACCTGTATACCTTGTACATGTACTTGTATACCTTGTACATGTACTGGTATACCTTGTACATGTACTTGTATACCTTGTACATGTACTTTTAGTAAAATACAGATACTACCTACTCTTCTCCCCTCTTTCACCCTCGTGTCTCCTTCACCCCTCATCTCCCCTCTCCCTCCCACCTCCACCAGTATGATGCTTCCCAGTTAGAGTCGTGAGTGAGGTTGAGGTAGCCATCCGCGGCTCCCTCAGGTATTAAAAATCTGGAACACTGTTGAGAATGTAATATTTTATGGTATTTTGTGCTCTGTGATGCTTGTAGATTAAGTTGATTTGTAAGATTGTGGTTTAAAGCCCAGGTGATTAATGTTGTGTGTGTGTGTGTGTGTGTGTGTGTGTGTACTCACCTATTTGTACTCACCTATTTGTGGTTGCAGGGGTCGAGTCCTAGCTCCTGGCCCCGCCTCTTCACCGGTTGCTACTAGACCCTCTCTCTCCCCGCTCCATGAGCTTTATCAAACCTCGTCTTAAAACTGTGTATGGTTCCTGCCTCCACTACGTCATTTTCTAGGCTATTCCACTGCCTTACAACTCTATGACTGAAGAAATACTTCCTACTATCTCTCTGACTCATTTGTGTCTTCAACTTCCAATTGTGGCCTCTTGTTTCTGTGTCCCCTCCCTGGAACATCCTGTCCTTGTCCACCTTGTCTATTCCACGCAGTATTTTATATGTCGTTATCATGTCTCCCCTGACCCTCCTGTCCTCCAGTGTCGTCAGGCCGATTTACCTTAATCTTTCTTCATAGGACATTCCCCTTAGCTCTGGAACTAACCTTGTTGCAAACCTTTGTACTTTCTCTAGTTTCTTGACGTGCTTTATCAAGTGCGGGTTCCAAACAGGTGCTGCATACTCCAGTATGGGCCTGACATACACGGTGTACAGTGTCTTGAATGATTCCTTACTAAGGTGTCGGAATGCTGTTCTCAGGTTTGCCAGGCGCCCATATGCTGCAGCAGTTATCTGATTGATGTGTGCTTCCGGAGACATGCTCGGTGTTATACTCACCCCAAGATCTTTCTCCTTGAGTGAGGTTTGCAGTCTTTGGCCACCTAGCCTATACTCTGTCTGTGGTCTTCTGTGCCCTTCCCCTATCTTCATGACTTTGCATTTGGCAGGATTAAATTCGAGAAGCCATTTGCTGGACCAGGTGTCCAGTCTGTCCAGGTCTCTTTGAAGTCCTGCCTGGTCCTCATCAGATTTAATTCTCCTCATTAACTTCACATCATCTGCAAACAGGGACACTTCTGAGTCTAACCCTTCCGTCATGTCGTTCACATATACCAAAAATAGCACTGGTCCTAGGACCGACCCCTGTGGGACCCCGCTCGTCACAGGTGCCCACTGTGATACATCATTACGTACCATGACTCGTTGTTGCCTCCCTGTCAGGTATTCTCTGATCCATTGCAGTGCCCTTCCTGTTATATGCGCCTGATGCTCTAGCTTCTGCACTAATCTCTTGTGAGGAACTGTGTCAAAGGCCTTCTTGCAGTCCAAGAAGATGCAATCAACCCACCCCTCTCTCTCTTGTCTTACTTCTGTTATTTTATCATAAAACTCCAGAAGGTTTGTGACACAGGATTTGCCTTCCGTGAATCCGTGCTGGTTGGCATTTATACTCCTGTTCCGTTCCAGGTGCTCCACCACTCTCCTCCTGATAATCTTCTCCATAATTTTGCATACTATACACGTCAATGACACAGGTCTATAGTTTAGTGCCTCTTTTCTGTCTCCTTTTTTGAAAATGGGAACTACATTTGCTGTCTTCCATACCTCAGGTAGTTGCCCAGTTTCCAGGGATGTGTTGAAGATTGTGGTAAGTGGTACGCACAACATATCTGCTCCCTCTCTAAGGACCCATGGAGAGATGTTGTCCGGTCCCATTGCCTTTGAGGTATCGATGTCCCTTAGCAGTTTCTTCACCTCCTCCTCATCTGTATGTATGTCGTCCAACACTTGTTGGTGTATTCCTTGTTGGTGTCCCCATCTGGTCTGTCCCCCCAGAGTCCTTCCTGTCTCTACTGTAAATACTTCCTTAAATCTCGTGTTGAGCTCCTCACATACCTCTTGATCGTTTCTTGTGAGTTCCCCACCTTCTTTCCTCAGCCTTATCACCTGGTCCTTGACTGTTGTCTTCTTCCTAATGTGGCTATACAGCAGTTTCGGGTCAGATTTGACTTTCGATGCTATGTCGTTTTCATACTGTCTCTGGGCCTCCCTCCTTATCTGCGCATACTCGTTTCTGGCTCTTCTACTAATCTCCTTGTTTTCCTGGGTCCTATGCCTCCTGTACCTTTTCCATTCTCTGTTGCACTTAGCTTTTGCCTCCCTACACCTTCGGGTAAACCAAGGACTCGTCTTGGTCTTCCTATTATTTCTGTTTCCCTTGGGAACAAAACTTTCCTCTGCCTCCTTGCACTTTGTTGCCACATATTCCATCATCTCGTTTACTGATTTTCCTACCATTTCTCTGTCCCACTGAACCTCCTGCAGGAAGTTTCTCATACCTGTGTAGTCCCCCCTTTTATAGTTTGGCCTGTCCCCTTCAGTTCCTGTTACCTTCTCCACTTGTAACTCTACTATATAGTCAAAACTCAGAACCACATGATCGCTAGCTCCAAGGGGCCTCTCGTAAGTGATGTCCTCGATGTCTGAACTGCTCAGGGTGAACACAAGATCCAGTCTTGCTTGGTTCATCCTCCCTCCCCTCTCTCTAGTTGTGTCCTCCTGACATGTTGATGCATGAGGTTTTCAAGTACCACATCCATCATCTTTGCTCTCCATGCTTTCGGGACCCCATGTGGCTCCAGGTTTTCCCAGTCGATCTCCCTGTGGCTTGAAATCGCCCATTACCAGTAATTTTGCTCTGCTCGAGTGAGCTCTTCTTGTCCACCTCAGCCAGTGTGTCCACCATCACCCTGTTGTTTTTCTTTCTGCACTTCTCTTGGCCTCCTGCAGTTCTGTGGTGGGCTTATACATCACCCAATGACTACTTTATGTTCTCCGACTGAATCTTGTACTCCTACAATGTAGTCTCTTTCTCCAATCATGTCCATGCCTTCCATTTCCTCAAATCCCCTATTGGTGTTTTATAGCAGTGCAACCCCTCCTCCCCTCTACTCCTTCTATCTTTCCTCAGGATCTGATAT
>NC_091390.1:3512935-3565435 GCF_038502225.1 Cherax quadricarinatus
ATTCTCCCTGATTTACTCCCTTTATCTATCACACCCTTTATCTCTTCCTCTCTTCCCGGTCTACGTTATTACACCTTCAAAGAATATGGAAGAAGCAAGTTGCTGATAAACCCGGTGTTAAACACATGCTGACTAAACCAAGGTGGTTTTATTAAATCAACGTGGTTTAATTAATAAATCAAGGTGGTTTAATAAATCAAGGTGGTTTAATAAATCAAGGTGGTTTAATAAATCAAGGTGGTGGCTTAATAAATCATGGTGGTGGTTTAATAAATCATGGTGGTGATGGTGGTGGTTTAATAAATCGCGGTGGTTTAATAAATCGCGGTGGTTTAATAAATCATGGTGGTGGTTTAATAAATAGGGGTGTTTTAATAAATCATTGTGGTGGTTTAATAAATCATGGTGGTTTAATAAATCATGGTGGTGGTTTAATAAATCATGGTGGTGGTTTAATAAATCATGGTGGTGGTTTAATAAATCGCGGTGGTTTAATAAATCATGGTGGCGGTTTAATAAATCAAGGTAGTGGTTTAATAAATTACTGTGGTGGTTTTAGTAGCAAATAAATCAGGGAGGTTTAGGAAAAAATCAAGGTGGTTTAAAGAGAAATAATCAAGGTTTAGGAAAGAATCAAGGTGGTTTAGTGAGAAAATAAACCGATGATGATCCGTCAGCACTCGTCATGGCCCGGGCCACGGGGGCGCTGACCCCTGGTATTCCCTCCAGAATTACAAGGTACTATTTACTAACCGTATTCAAGTCCTGGAGGGACTGACACCGAACTTGCACACGGAAATCACACGAAAGCAAAAGACACGGCAGGAAACGCAACATTCCCCCGATGAAAAGCTGGGACGCCACAAGTACACTGAGACAACACAAGTGTCTGGGGCCCAAGACTGTTCAACTGCCTCCCAGCATACATAAGGGGGATTGCCAATAGACCCCTGGTTGTCTTCAAGAAGGCACTGGACAAGCACCTAAAGTTAGTACCTGACTAACCGGGCTGTGGTTCGCACGTCAGCTTGTGTGCGGCCAGCAGTAACAGCCTGGTTGATCAGACACTGATCTACCATGAGGTCTGGTCTCAGACCGGGCCGCGGGAACGTTGACTATCGAAACCCTCTCCAGGTAAACTCCAGGTAACTTCAGGTATTAGATACAGTGGCTGTTTCAAAATAGGGACCCATGATATATGGTATGTATGTATGATATTGAGTACAACAATTTAAAACGCCTTGTATTTCTGTACACCACTGTCCATGTGTACATCACTGTACACATCACTGTACATTGTGTACATCACTGTACACTGTTCACATCACTGTCCATGTGTACATCACTGTACACTGTTCACATCACTGTCCATGTGTACATCACTGTACACTGTTCACATCACTGTCCATGTATACATCACTGTACACTGTTCACATCACTGTACATTGTGTACATCATTGTACAGTGCGCATCACTGCACACTGTGTACATCACTGTATGTGTACGTAACTGTATGCTGTGCATCACTGTATAGTGTACATCGCTGTACACTATACATCACTGTATATGACTACACTGCACATCACTATACATCACTGTGCACTGTACATCACTGTATATCACTACACTGCACATCACTGCACATCACTGTACATCACTGCACACTGTACATCACTGTACACTACATTATTGTTCACACTGTACATCACATTGTGCATCACTGTATACTGTACACATCAATGCACTGTACATCACTGTACACGGTAGATCACTGCACATCACTGTACACATCACTGTACATCAATGTACGCTGTACAGATCACTGTAGATCACTGTACACACCTCTACATAATTGTACACATCACTGTACATCACTGTACACATCACTGTACACATCACTGTACACCTCTGTACATCACTGTACATCACTGTACACTGTACACATCACTGTACATCACTGTACACATCACTGTACACATCACTGTACACCTCTGTACATCACTGTACATCACTGTACACTGTACACATCACTGTACATTACTGTGCACTGCACATCACTGTACATTGTGCATCGCTGTACACTACACATCACTGTGCATCACTGCACACTGTACATCACTGTACATCACTGCACATCACTGTACACATCACTGTACACTGTAAACATCACTACATCACTGTACATCACTGTACGCTGTACACATCACTGTAGATCACTGTAAACACCTCTGTACATCACTGTACACATCACTGTACATAACTGCACACTGTACATCACTGTACACGGTAGATCACTGTACATCACTGCACTGCACATCACTGCATATCACTGTACACATCACTGTACATTACTGTACACTGTACACATCACTGTACACATCACTTTACACACTTCTGTACATCACTGTACACATCACTGTACATCACTGTACACTGTGCATCACTGTACACTGTACATCAAACACTGTACACATCGCTGCACATCACTGTACACTGTACACCACTGTACACTGTACATCACTGTACATCACTGTACACAGTACATCACAGTACATCACAGTACATCACAGTACATCACTGTACATCACAGTACATCACAGTACATCACTGTACATCACAGTACATCACTGTACATCACAGTACATCACAGTACATCACTGTACATCACAGTACATCACAGTACATCACAGTACATCACAGTACATCACTGTACATCACTGTACATCACAGTACATCACAGTACACCACAGTACATCACTGTACATCACAGTGCATCAAAGTACATTACAGTACATCACTGTACATCACAGTACATCACAGTACATCACTGTACATCACAGTACATCACAGTACATCACAGTACATCACAGTACATCACAGTGCATCACAGTACATCACAGTACATCACTGTACATCACAGTACATCACAGTACATCACAGTACATCACAGTACATCACTGTACATCACAGTACATCACAGTACATCACAGTACATCACTGTACATCACAGTACATCACAGTACATCACAGTACATCACTGTACATCACAGTACTTCACAGTACATCACTGTACATCACAGTACATCACAGTACATCACAGTACATCACTGTACATCACAGTACATCACAGTACATCACAGTACATCACTGTACATCACAGTACATCACAGTGCATCACAGTACATCACAGTACATCACAGTACATCACAGTACATCACAGTACATCACAGTACATCACAGTACAAACAAGACTGAGACAAAACTTTATTTTTTTAAATCAAATCAAAGTTTACTTTCCAGAAAAAATAAAAATAATTCCCTTGAAAATAATTCCTCTAACAAAAATAATTCCATGAAAAATAATTCCCCTCATGGAAAATAATTCCCATGAAAAAATTTTATGAGAAATAATTTCTCGCCCATGAAAAGTAATTTTTCACCACGAAAAATAATCCGCCCATAAAAAATAATTCCCATGAAAAATAATTCGTAAAGAATTCCCCATGAAAAATAATTCCCATGAAAATTCCCATGAGAAATAATTCTCCCATAAAAATCTCCTCATGACAGAACACCAAAAAACACAATTTTTTGGGGGGTTTAGAAACCAGGCCGAAAATATATTTTAAAAATGGAAGCATATAAAAAAAAGTAATGGCCACAATGTAACTCAATTACACACAAAACAAATGTAATTCCGTAAGGGAATTAACGCCATACACAACATTATATACAAACTCTGAGCGAATGAAAGCGTTGAACGGGAATTTCTACGTTATTATATTGTTAAAAGTAAGGTAATTGGCCGGATACCTGAGTTATTAGCCGGATAGAAGAGTAACTGGCCGGATAGGAGGTCATATGGCGAATAGGAGCGGGGGGTTGTAGGGGTGGATATTAGGGTTACTGACCGGATAGGGTGGATACTGGCCGAATGCGAGGCCTAATAGCCGGATGCAATGGTTATTGGCCGGATAGGGGGATACTGGCCGAATGCGAGGCCTACTAACCGGATGGAATGGTTCTTGCCCGGATAGGGGGGATACTGGCCGAATGCGAGGCCTACTAGCCAAATGC
Source organism: Cherax quadricarinatus (assembly GCF_038502225.1). Lineage (NCBI taxonomy): Eukaryota > Metazoa > Arthropoda > Malacostraca > Decapoda > Parastacidae > Cherax > Cherax quadricarinatus. The sequence continues at coordinate 3,517,013 of NC_091390.1, forward strand.
AATGGTTATTGGCCAGATAGGAGGGCTACTGGCTGGAATAGGGGTAGGTTATAGGGGGGACAGAGTGGATTATAGGGCACAAAGGGAGGTTGAAGGCCGGTTAGGAGAGGTAATGGCTGGACTGGGGGTTCTGGCCAAATACCAGGGTTATTGGGTGGGTAGGAGGGCTACTAGCCGGATACGAGGGATGTTGGCCGGTAGTACGGCTCCTGGCCGGACTGGGGGGGGTTTATAAGGCAGATACGAGTATTAGTAGCCGGATAAAAGGATAATTGACAGGATATGTGAGTTATTGGCCGTGTATAAGGGTTATTCGCTCAATATGATGGTAACTTTGGAAATAGGTTAGAGATATACATGGGTGATTTTGATAAGGACTTGGCTAACATGGGTCAGTAGGCCTGCTGCAGTGCTCCTCCATTCCCTGAGATAATATCCCCAGAATGGCACCCCCCCCTCAGAAATTAACAGAGAAAAGCTTACCAGAAGTGCCTATTAAGATTAGGTTCACCAGAGTAGGCTCATGAAATCTTGGTTCAGAGGACGTCTCCACAGCCTACTAACTACTACTGACCCGTCCGTCGGGTCATACACGACGGACTGTAAAAACATGCATTTTTGGTCACAGTGGTGGCCTATGCTAACCTTCCTATGGTGTATAAATGCACCTAGTTGGATGAATCTTATGGTGGCTAGCTGGTCCAGTGGCTAACGCATCGGTCTGGAGTTTTGAGACACACTGATCTCGGGTTCTAACCCCACCTGTGGTATGGTTTGTTTGCAGTTGTGTCAGTACGATTTCGTGAGTCACGTTAAACCCTCCTACCAGTGACAGTGTCTTCGTCTGCTACCCGTCCCTTACCACATGACGCCAGTATATAAGCGCCAGCCTTCTTGCCTGTGCTCCAGAATCTTCACAACTACGGTGGTCTTCACACCAACTCCAAAATATTAACAATGGTTATAAATGACCATAATTTTTATAGGAGTGGACGGGTAAGCCAGCGGAAGGCCTCGGCCAGATGACCAAAAGCTCCAAAGGCGAGTCATCATCTGACCAAGACCCAAGTCAGGAAACACTTGTCCTGTTACCTGACGAACCTTACCTAACCTAACCAACTCCAAGACTGAGGGACTAATTACCTCACCTTCCGTATATAGTACCGTCTACCAGTTGTCATTACATTTGTATTAAGCCACTGGATGGCGAAACGTCTACAGTAAAGATACCCAGATGTTGCGCGTGTCTAATTCTCATCAATGCTAGCAATATTGACTAGCAACCCCAAGTGCTATATTACCCCTATGGGTTTAGTGCTGATTAAAACACTAGGCTAGTAACAGCAAGGGTGAATCGTTAAAATCGGATAGAGATGTTTACCAACGCTGGAACTTCACGTTACCCTAAGTAATACTTCCACCTTAGGTTAGGTAAGGTGTTTATAGATGAATGGTTCAGAGAACCGACATTCATCTACAAACCTGTCAGACTCTGCAACTTCTTGGGATCTTAATACTTAGGAATTCTTCGCTTGCCTAATTCTTGGGCACGACCTACTTCCACATTGAACAAATGTGACACCACCTATGACTGCTGCACCTCTCCTGCCATACGGTTTATAAGCTGCTTCTCCGCTCATATGCCGTATTCTATTCAAGATTGATGGACTGAACACATCGACTCAAGGTTGAGGGACTGATTACCTCATTCTCCTCCTGTTCTTCAAGTTTCTCCTACGTATGGACTGATGAAGCCACTGTGTGGCGAAACGTTTCCTCAATAAAGATACCCAAGAGTTGCACTTGTAGGTAAGGTGTGTCAGGAAACTGGACAAGTGTTTCCTGACGTGGGCCTTAATCATATGATGACTAGCAGCTGGACGTTTTGGACATCTGATGGAGGCCTTCTACTGGCTTACCGGTCCACTCCTTTAAAAAATTGAGGTTATAATTATACCATTAGATTTTAATACTGCCATCGTCAGTCACCGGATTAGACATCGAATGCACCACGAGGTCCACCAGGTCCACCAATTGGTCCACCAAATGGTCCACCTGACTTTCCAATTCCAATGGTGTGGACCACTGATACCGGAAGCAGCACAGCCAGACTAACAGATGCACACCCCTTCCATAATCCCCAAAGGCAAAATTTAACAAATGGGAGAAAAAAGCCTCGCTACATAAACAAAATAAAAGACGGGGGAAGGGGGTAGAGTCTTGAGTTCTTAGGAAAAACCACTGGAACTCCCCAACCTTTACGTTGTATCACGTCAACGTGATACAACGTAGGGGAGTTGGAGTGCATAATTTGCTCAGGACATTCACGGTAGAGAAGGTGGAAACAAATTGCAAAAATCGTGAATAGTTTCTTTGCATGAGGAGCACTTAAAACACGATAGCTATTGTATGGTAGTACAAAAAAAGTTGGGGGAGGGCCTCATCCTGCCTTGGTGGGAGACCTAAATTGTGATACCTAAAATCTTAAGTCATTGGTGCTCAAACCATGGACAGTAGCCTCTTATTTCTGGACACAGTTTGTCTGAAACTAGACAGTGCCTCCAGCATGTCTTAGACGTCCAGTATGTTGTCCAAGACATGGACGACTATTATCCAGCATGTTCTGCAGTCTCCCAGACCAGTGACAATATTTATCACAGATAATAGCGTCATGGTTCTAGATAAAAGTTGTCTGAAGGTAGACAGTGACTTCAGAATGTGTTGGACGTCCAGCAAGTCTTCCAGGACATGCATGTCCTAGACATTAGTCGTCCAGCAGCCTGGATCTCCAGTACTCCCTAACCCTCAACAATATTTTTCTGTAAATTCAGTAGTATTAACAGCACGAAATCCTCTTCCTTCTATTTCATTCCATAATGCACTGGATATCCAGCAAGTGTTCCAGGACATGCATGTCCTAGACGTAAGTCGTCCAGCAGCCTGGATCTTCAGTACTCTTCAACCCTCAACAATAGCTTTCTGTAGCTTCATTAGTATTAACATCACGAGATCCTCTTCCTTCCATTCCATTCCAGAATGTGTTGGACGTCCAGCTAGTCTTCCAGGACATGCATGTCCTAGAAATTAGTCGTCCAGCAGCCTGGATCTCCAGTACTTCTTATTCCTCAACAAGTTTCCCGTAGCTGCAATAATATTAACAGCACGAGATCCTCTTCCTTCCATTCCTCTTTCACAATTCGATTCTCTCTGTACCATTCAGTTCCACTCGCTGACCTCAACCACCGCTCAATTCCCCGGAATACCCGAACCAGCTAAGTCTGATACAATAATCATCTAAGAGTCAGCTCCAGCTACAGTAAAAATTGGTCTCAGTGAGAACCACTGGGAATTGCTCTAGCCTTTGTGTTTCCAGAGTCCACCTCAACAATTGTCTGGTCGTCTGGGCGTCACTGCTGGAAAAATAGAGAAGTCAAGGTTTGCTTTCCTGGTATCACCAGCTGTAGTTTATATTTTATTGTGTATATGTTTCTCATTATTACATACACACACATACATATAAATACACACACACACACACACACACACACACACACACACACACGTACGTTCCCCCTCCCCACTCACACATCCTCTCACACATCCACACACACACACACACACACACACACACACACACACACACACACACACACGTGTATCGTTCGTTACCAATTATCAAAGACACTTGCTGATTGGCACTTGGCCTGTAGTTGTGTGTGATTCGTTTCCAATTCCGTATTACTGCGATCTTTCCTTCATATGTATTTTTTGTACTATATCATGCACCATATGTAATGTTTGGCCTATGTTATGCTTTCTACATATATATCGCTTACGTGGAGATCAGAGGACTTAAATAATCAGGTCAAATGTCCCACAATAAGGTTGAAGGAGACGTGATACAGACGCCTAAGGGTCTTTGTCTTTTACATTCGCTTGTAAAAGGCATTTAGTTGGTCGCAAACGAAATCAAGAAAGGAAATTCTGACATTTAAAGAACACTGAATGCTAAATCATTCATCACTCTTCTCAAAATTAAGAAGGGCGTAATAACGAGCAAGGTGAAAACAAGTAATAAAGACAGGAACAGTTAGCTTGAACAAGACAAAAACCAAATGCTAACACAAAGTTAAAATAACCCATATTAGTAATAACTTCTTGCAATATAAAAGTCTTATCTAAAATTTCCACGAAGTCCCTACAGGCATCACGGTAATTATTACAACCCCGACCACAGCAAAATTACCTGGACGAACAGTTCAAATATGAAACACAGCCAATTACATTACACAAACAGCAGGAAGTAAGTGCAACTAATGTGACATTTTATTGTGGCAACGTTTCGCTCTCCGGGAGCTTTATCAAGCCGTTACGGTTTGATAAAGCTCCTGGAGAGCGAAACGTTGCCACAATAAATGTCAATAGTTGCACTCATGTCATTTAACTGACAAACAATAGCGCATCGGTGTGAACGTACTGACGTATATTCTAACGTATAGGTAGTTGTAGGGGTTGAGTCATAGCTCCTGGTCCCATGTGCTTGTGACAACGACACTTCGTAAGTGATGATTATTCGTCTCAGAGACAATTCCTCTTCTCAAAGAGACAATAAGTCTCGAAACGGCAATTCCTCGCCATAGAGAGACGATTCCTCGTCTCGGAGAGAATTCCTCGCCTCGGAGAGACAATTCCTCGTCTCGGAGAGACAATTCCTCGTCTCGGAGAGACAATTCCTCGTCTCGGAGAGACAATTCCTCGTCTCGGAGAGACAATTCCTCGTCTCGGAGAGACAATTCCTCGTCTCGGAGAGACAATTCCTCGTCTCGGAGAGACAATTCCTCGTCTCGGAGAGACAATTCCTCGTCTCGGAGAGACAATTCCTCGTCTCGGAGAGACAATTCCTCGTCTCGGAGAGACAATTCCTCGTCTCGGAGAGACAATTCCTCGTCTCGGAGAGACAATTCCTCGTCTCGGAGAGACAATTCCTCGTCTCGGAGAGACAATTCCTCGTCTCGGAGAGACAATTCCTCGTCTCGGAGAGACAATTCCTCGTCTCGGAGAGACAATTCCTCGTCTCGGAGAGACAATTCCTCGTCTCGGAGAGACAATTCCTCGTCACGGAGGGACAATTCCTCGTCTCGGAGAGACAATTCCTCGTCTCTGGGAGACAATACCTCGTCTCGGAGAGACAATTCCTCGTCTCAGAGAATTCCTTGTCTCGGGGAGACGATTCCTTGTCTCCAAGAGAGAATTCCTCATCTCAAAGTGAACATTTCTCATCTCAGAGGTCTGCCACCCACGACTGAGTGACGAGGGTCTGGCATCCACGTATGAGTGACGAGGGTCTGCCACCCACGACTGAGTGACGAGGGTCTGGCATCCACGTATGAGTGACGAGGGTCTGGCATCCACGTCTGAGTGACGAGTGTCTGGCACCCACGTCTGAGTGACGAGGGTCTGGTACCCACGTCTGAGTGACGAGGGTCTGGCACCCACGTCTGAGCGACGAGGTTCTGGCACCCACGTCTAAGAGTGACGAGGGTCTGGCACCCACGCATGAGTGACGAGGGTCTGGCTCCCACGTCTGAGTGACGAGGGTCTGGCACCCACGTCTAAGAGTGACCAAAGTCTGGCACCCACGTCTAAGAGTGACGAGGGTCAGGCACCCAGGTCTGAGTGACAAAGGTCTGGCACCTACATCTGAGTGACGAGGGTCTGGCACCCACGTCTGAGTGACGAGGGTCTGGCACCCACGTCCAAGAGTGACGAGGGTCTGGCACCAACGTCTAAGAGTGACGAGGGTCTGGCATCCACGTCTGAGTGACGAGGGTCTGGCACCCACGTCTGAGTGACGAGGGTCCGGCACCCACGTCTGAGTGACGAGGATCTGGCACCCATGTGTGAGTTACGAGGGAATGGCACCCACGTCTAGGAGTGACGAGGGTCTGGCACCCTTGTCTAAGAGTGACGAAGGTCATGCACCCACGTCTAAGAGTGGCGAGGGTCAGGCACCCACGTCTGAGAGTGACGAGGGTCAGGCACCCACGTGTAAGAGTGACGAGGGTCAGGCACCCACGACTGAGTAACGAGGGCCTGGCACCCACGTCTAAGAGTGACGAGGGTCTGGCACCCACGTCTGAGTGACGAAGGTCTGGCACCCACGTCTAAGAGTGACGAGGGTTAGGCACCCACATCTAAGAGTGACGAGGGTCTGGCACCCACGTCTAAGAGTGACGAGGGTCAGGCACCCACGTCTAAGAGTGACGAGGGTCAGGCACCCACGTCTAAGAGTGACGAGGGTCAGGCACCCACGTCTGAGTGACGAGGGTCTGGCACCCACGAAGAAGAGTGACGAAGGTCTGGCACCCACGTCTAAGAGACAAGGGTCTGGCACCCATATCTTAGTGACGAGGTTCTGGCACCGACGTCTGAGTGACGAGGGTCTGGCACCGACGTCTGAGTGACGAGGTTCTGGCACTCACGTCTAAGAGTGACCAGAGTCTGGCACCCACGTTCAAGAGTGACCAGAGTCTGGCACCCACGTCCGAGTGACGAGGATCTGGCATCGACGTCTGAGTAACGAGGGTCTGGCACCCACATCTGAGTAACGAGGGTCTGGCACCCACGTCTGAGTGACGAGGGTCTGGCACCCACGTATAAGAATGACGAGGGTCTGGCACCCACGTATAAGAATGACGAGGGTCTGGCACCCACGTATAAGAATGACGAGGGTCTGGCACCCACGTTTAAGTGACAAGGGTCTGGCACCCATATCATAGTGACGAGGTTCTGGCACCGACGTCTGAGTGAAGAGGGTCTGGCACTCACGTCTAAGAGTGATCAGAGTCTGGCACCCACGTCTAAGAGTGACCAGAGTCTTGCACCCACGTCTAAGAGTGACCAGAGTCTGGCACCCACGTCTAAGAGTGACCAGAGTCTGGCACCCACGTCTAAGAGTGACGAGGGTCAGGCACCCAGGTCTGAGTGACAAAGGTCTGGCACCTACATCTGAGTGACGAGGGTCTGGCACCGACGTCTGAGAGACGAAGGTCTTTCACCCACGTCTGAGTGACGAGGGTCTGGCACCCACGTTTAAGAGTGACGAGGGTCTGGCACCCACGTCTGAATGACGAGGGTCTGGCACCCACGTCTAAGAGTGACCAAAGTCTGGCACCCACGTCTAAATGACGAGGACCTGGCACCCACGCCTAAGAGTGACAAGGGCCTGGCACCCATGTCTTAGTGACGAGTGTCTGGCATCCACGTCTGAGTGGCGAGGGTCTGGCACCCACGTCTAAGAGTGACGAGGGAACGGCACCCACGTCTGAATGACGAGGGTCTGGCACCCACGTCTAAGAGTGACCAAAGTCTGGCACCCACGTCTAAATGACGAGGACATGGCACCCACGCCTAAGAGTGACAAGGGCCTGGCACCCATGTCTTAGTGACGAGGGTCAGGCACCCATGTCTTAGTGACGAGTGTCTGGCATCCACGTCTGAGTGGCGAGGGTCTGGCACCCACGTCTAAGAGTGACGAGGGAACGGCACCCACGTCTAAGCGTGACGAGGGTCTGGCACCCACGTCTAAGAGTGACGAGAGTCTGGCACCCACGTCTGAGTGACGAGGGTGTGGCAACAACGTCTGAGTGACGAGGGTCTGGCACCGACGTCTGAGTGACGAGGGCCTGGCACCGACATCTGAGTGACGAAGGTCTCGCACGTCTAAGAATGACGAGGGTCTGGCAGCCAAGTCTGAATGACGAGGGCCTGGCACCCACGTCTGAATGACGAGGGTCTGGCACCCACTCCTTAGAGTGACAAGGGCCTGGCACCCATGTCTTAGTGACGAGGGTCTGGCACCAACGTTTGAGTGACGAGGGTCTGGCACCCATGTCTTAGTGACGAGAGTCTGGCACCCACGTCTGAGTGACGAGAGTCTGGCACCCATGTCTTAGTGACGAGAGTCTGGCACCCACGTCTGAGTGACAAGGGCCTGGCACCCATGTCTTAGTGACGAGAGTCTGGCACCCACGTCTGAGTGACAAGGGTCTGTCACCCACGTCTAAGAGTACAGCAGAGTACAACAGGAACGTACCTTTGCGTCCAGGCGTTGCGTCACCCGACTCGTGCGTAGACGCACTTACCTGTCAAGGTAAGAACAGACACTTATTGCTTTTCCACACCTGACCCGTGAAATATTATTAACGCAGGTGTTGTATATCACTGGTATTTAATACCAATATAAAAATTAAACACATGTGCAACATCTGGCCTATCTTTACATGTATTGAAGAAGTCTCCGGATGGCGATACAAGATACCCATCTGCTGCACATGTGTTTAATTCATCAATTATAAGCGTAGCAATTAATAAACGGAGTAATAACTGTTTACAAGGAACGAGTACTGTGTTCTGTGCTCACCTTATACGGGGAGTAGACCGTGTGACTGTCACCACCAGTCAGTCGATAGGGACTTGATTTATCTCTGTCCATGACAATACCTGCAGGAGAACTCGACATTAGTGACTACTTCTGGAATTTATATTAATTTGGTGGCGACAAAAATGTTTATAGACAAACGTAATGAGACAACAGAGAGACCACGATGTCCAGAGAACGAGTGGGGGTTGAACGAGTTCTTAAACTCACAGAACACTATATCGAACGAGTTCTTAAACTCACAGAACACTACATCGAACGAGTTCTTAAACTCACAGAACACTATATCGAACGAGTTCTTAAACTCACAGAACACTACACTGAACGAGTTCTTAAACTCACAGAACACTACACTGAACGAGTTCTTAAACTCACAGAACACTACATTGAACGAGTTCTTAAACTCACAGAACACTACACTGAACGAGTTCTTAAACTCACAGAACACTACATTGAACGAGTTCTTAAACTCACAGAACACTACATTGAACGAGTTCTTAAACTCACAGAACACTACATTGAACGAGTTCTTAAACTCACAGAACACTACATTGAACGAGTTCTTAAACTCACAGAACACTACATTGAACGAGTTCTTAAACTCACAGAACACTGCATTGAACGAGTTCTTAAACTCACAGAACACTGCATTGAACGAGTTCTTAAACTCACAGAACACTGCATTGAACGAGTTCTTAAACTCACAGAACACTACATTGAACGAGTTCTTAAACTCACAGAACACTACATTGAACGAGTTCTTAAACTCACAGAACACTGCATTGAACGAGTTCTTAAACTCACAGAACACTACATTGAACGAGTTCTTAAACTCACAGAACACTACATTGAACGAGTTCTTAAACTCACAGAACACTACATTGAACGAGTTCTTAAACTCACAGAACACTACATTGAACGAGTTCTTAAACTCACAGAACACTACATTGAACGAGTTCTTAAACTCACAGAACACTGCATTGAACGAGTTCTTAAACTCACAGAACACTGCATTGAACGAGTTCTTAAACTCACAGAACACTACATTGAACGAGTTCTTAAACTCACAGAACACTACATTGAACGAGTTCTTAAACTCACAGAACACTACATTGAACGAGTTCTTGAACTCACAGAACACTATATCGAACGAGTTCTTAAACTCACAGAACACTACATTGAACGAGTTCTTAAACTCACAGAACACTATATCGAACGAGTTCTTAAACTCACAGAACACTATATCGAACGAGTTCTTAAACTCACAGAACACTATATCGAACGAGTTCTTAAACTCACAGAACACTACATTGAACGAGTTCTTAAACTCACAGAACACTACATTGAACGAGTTCTTAAACTCACAGAACACTGCATTAGTGACTAGTTCTACAATGTCCACGATGTCCAGGGAACGAGTGGGGTTTGAACGTGTCCTTCAACTCACAAAACCTTTCGCGCCGTGGGTTCAACCCCTCACTCATTCCTTGACTTGTTTTCAGCCGTGTTATTACGATTTCCTGAGTCGTAAATACCACCATGATAACACAAAGACAAATAGAAACATTTACAACATCTGGGTATCTTTATTGTAGATGTTTCGCCCTCCAGTGGCTTTATCAGTACAAATTCAGACTAAAGCTACATACAGAAGACGAGGTAATCAGTCCCTCAGCCTTGAAATTGGCGAAGTCTTGAAGACTGAGGGACTGATTACCATATCTCTTGTGTAGAGTTCTACACTCTTCCCATTATGCCACTGGAGGGCGAAACGTCTACATATAAAAATCTACCCAGATGTTACCCATATGTCTAATTCTTCATCTTGTCGGCACTGTCTACCATTCACGTGCAACACGATTACCGATACGTTTCGCCCATACAACAGGTAACTACAAAGATCATATTCCATTTTTTTTCTCCTCAGTATTACAGTGAAGACTGAATGATTTAGAAAACCAAGAAATTAGAATTAGACATTAGTGAAAATCTTCATTTTAGAAGCGTTTCTCCAGTGGATGAAACCTGTTTAGGCGAAACGTTTGGGTAAACAGTTTTTCAAGCGTTTATTTCACCAACGTGTCAGTATTTCATACCATAAATAAAAGGAAGGGGGGGTTAATGTACCAGTTTTATAACTACAGTGTGGTAGGTAAGACACATAGGCAGCAGTTAGGCAACTTTATTTCGAAACGTTTCGCCTACACTGTAGGCTTCTTCAGTCGAATACAGAAAGTAGGCAGGAACAGTAGAGATGTGAAGACGATGTAATCAGTCCATCACCCTTGAAGTCGTAGAATTTGAGGTTATCAGTCCCTCAGCCTGGAGAAGAGTTCTGTTCCATAGTCAGGAACTTTCTCCAGGCTGAGGGACTGATAACCTCAAATTCTACGACTTCAAGGGTGGTGGACTGATTACATCGTCTTCACATCTCTACTGTTCCTGCCTACTTTCTGTATTCGACTGAAGAAGCCTACTGTGTAGGCGAAACGTTTCGGAATAAAGTTGCCTAACTGTTGCCTATGTGTCTTACCTACCAACCTGTCGGTATTGTATACCATTTAGATGTTCAGAACTACAGTGTAAACACATCTCTAGCAAGACAGTGATGGAGTGAATAATGGTGAAGGTTTTTCTTTTACTGGCCACTTGGTGTGTTTCGTGCCTTAAATATCAAGTTTTTGACCTTGTATATATTAATATTCTTTGGAAAGGTTCGTATGATCTATTTATCGTACTGGTGACTCAGTGGTGACTGGGGATATTATAGTCCCTGGTGACTTAGGAGGGAGTGAAAGGGGGGAGAGGGAGGGGAACAGGGAGGGGAGAGAGGGAGAGGAGGGAGACGACAGAGTGAGGAGGAAAGAGGGGGAGAGAGTGGGGAAGAGAGAGTGGGGAGGAGAAAGGGGGAGAGAGAGAGGGGTGGCTAAACCCTCCGGGTTGCCATTGGTAGCTAACTCTCCTCCCTGGGTAGCTAACCCCCTCCCGGGGCCCCTGGGTTACCCTAGGTGGCAAACCCTTCCACGGGTTATCCACGGTGGCTAACCCCCCTCGATCGTCACCATGCCTAACTCTTCTAGGGTAGGGTAGGTGCTTGAGCCCGAGCTTACAATTAACAAGACTGTCATTCCCATTAGCCCCCTTGGGGCGGGGATGGGAAACCAGAGAGGCCTAGCTTGTGGCTAGGCCTGGGGACAGTTGGTCCCAAAGATGAGGAGGTACTTGTGCCTCCTCCCATGGGAGACTTCGGTCTCAGACACTCCCAAGACAGGGAGCCAAGGCCGGGCCGGGAGAATACCGGTGAATGTTTAACCTCCCCTGGGTAACCCTTGGTGGCAAACCCTCCCTGAGTAACCATTGGTGGCTAACCCCGCAACACGGGCTACCCTGGGTGGCTAACACCCCTCCAGGAGTTACTCTGAATGGCAAACCCACCCGGGTTACCCTAGGTGGCTAACTCTCCTCCCTGGGTTATCCTGGGTGGCTAACCTTCCCCCTGGGTTATCCTGGGTGGCTCACGCTTCCCCCGAGTTATCCTTGATAGCTAACCCTTCCCTGGGTTATCCTGGGTGGCTAACCCTCCCCTAAGGTTACTCTAGGTTGCTAACACTCTCCCCGGTTTACTCTCGGTGGCTAACTCTCCCCCGGGTTATTCTAGGTGGCTAACTTCCCCCCCCCCCTGGTAACCACGGGTGGCTGACCCCACTCCCCGGGTTTTCCTGAGGTTCTAACCCCACCGGGTTACCCAGTTTGGCTAACACCCCTATTACGCAGAAAATGGGAGTAACTGAGGCCTAAGGCCTTGTCTAAAGGCCTAGGTAAAGGTAACACGCCACTCAAGTGAATCTATGCCACCCAGGGTGGGTTATCACAAGGTTATCAAAGGGTTTGGCAAAATTATTAAATATATATACAGACACACCAGAAAAACACTCCACATTTCTCTTGGCCTAAACACCCGAATTAAAATACGTAAGGAACCAGCGGGTTCGGAAGTCTCAGTAAATCAAATAAACACCTGACGTATGGGGTGCTGCAGGGTAAACACCTGGCGTATGGGGTGCTGCAGGGTAAACACCTGGCGTATGGGGTGCTGCAGGGTAAACACCTGACGTATGGGGTGCTGCAGGGTAAACACCTGGCGTATGGGGTGCTGCAGGGTAAACACCTGACGTATGGGGTGATGCAGAGCCCTGACCATATCAGAGCCCAGACCATATCAGAGCCCAGATCACATCAGAGCCCTGACCACATCAGAGCCCGAACCACATCATAACCCTGACCATATCAGAGCCCAGACCATATCATAGCCCAGACCACATCAGAACCCAGACCATATCAGAACCCAGGCCATATCAGAGTCCTGACCACATCAGAGTCCTGACCACATCAGAGCCCAGACCATTTCAGAGCCCTGACCACATCAGAGCCCAGGTAAACAAAGGAGTCTATTTCTTGAATTGCCTAACACAAAGAGTACAAACCCAGAGTTCCAACTCCTGGACAGCGTCTACAGTCCTCCCAGCTCCACTTGACCACAAACCACCCACACTTACCCGCGAACTTGGAAAATAAATCCCGGCAGGATTTACTTACATTTCACAATTGAAAGTACTTTACAGTACTCACAAATACATATTTACAAAATTATAAGTACCAGTTATCCATAGTCCACACCTCGTGATTTAATATTGCGTCTACCTCATAAAAATATGGCACACTTCTCCACTATATAAACATGTTAATGCAAGGTAGAAATGAGCATATAACCACCTGCATGGGTTACCCTGGGTGGCTAACACTCCCCCGGGTAATCCTGGATGGCTAATTTGTGATGTAGTTCAGCTGGGCTTGTGAGGTCTCTAGGGAGACTAATTATATGGTCACCTTGCCTTGGCAAGTGGCTAAGCAGCCACGCCTTTTCGGGTTAAGTCTCAGCTCCTTTGTTCGTCACTGGTGTCAGATCTCGGCGTCAGGTCGTAACACGTGGTGCACACCTCGTTGTGGAGGGTGCTTGGACCACCATATAAGCCCAAGGAAGAGCATGTACACACAGAGCCACGTACAAACTTCACGATGCACTTCTCGAACAGGGTAAAGATCAAACCAGAAAGTGGGACAGTCAATGACTCGTCCATGCTAGCACTTGCAGCTGTCGTCAGTGGCAGACTGCAAGTCAAGTTTAATGCGATTCTGTCGCTCAAAGAGGCCTTCGTTGTCGTCTGAACTGACGACACCGAAGCTGAAAAACTCATTACCACCACTGCTACAACCACTCTACGAGATCAGGGATTTGTCTTGACTTCCCCAGCTCTGAGGGCCAGGAGAACTGTTTTCCTCAAGACACTCGACAGGCTCATCACTGCCAAGGCTACCGAAGAAATCAAGTCGTCCATTGAAGCACAGAACCCTTAGGCCAAGGTGGAATTCATTACCAAAATACCCAATGCCTCCTCCATGCTGAAGGTCACCTTCAGTGACGTCAACATGTCAGCCATTGCTCTCGCTGAGGGACTGGCTATTCACTACTTCCACATCAATCCGGCCTTCGTCGAAGCAGAAAAATTCCATCAAATTCCACGGTGTTCCAACTGTTACTCATACCTACATACCACCAAAGACTGCCCTGCCAAGAAGGTCATCACTTCAAGACGTGCACTACTGACTCTCCACCTAAATGATTGAACTGCAAGAATGATCACCATACTCTTGCTGCCAAGTGCCCAACCAGACGAGATATACTTAAGAAACAACTCCAACAACAACAAAAACCCACTGCACAAGCGCCTACATATGCTGCTATTACCAAGCTTCAAGCAGATACTACCAAGATTCTTCAAGCCACACAAGCTGTATCTACCACTTCTTCGCCAGCTCTTGCTGGCGACTCCACCAAGATTCTTTACTGCATCATGTATGCTCATGTGCAGAATGTAGCTGAACTTGGTTCCTTCAACATCACCATCAACGAACTCTTCAAGCTTAACAACATGCCTGGTTTCACATTCCCTTCATCTCCACCTTCCACAGAGATCATAAAATCCACTGCAAATGTCGCCAACATTACTGCTGCTCCACCGCTACAACACCTTCCTCCCGACACAGAGATGGACCAATCAGAGACCACTGACACGCCGACCGATTCCACCAATGAGAGTCCACCAGCACCTGCTTCCACCTCCGTCACAACGGACCAATCAGACGCCTCACCTCAAACGTCTCAGCCGCCAGCCAAGAAGGTTAAAACACAAGAGCCTTGGGATGCATCCCTACGTACTACCGCCACTCCTTCACAAGAAGTCCAGATCTTGCCTGGTGTATACTTCTACACAACCAACCAGAATGAGAACGCAATGTACACTCCAGAAATTATTCAACTCCTCCACAACGGGACAGTCAAGTTCACCTGCGACTCAACTCGATCATTCACCACTGAATCCCTGATCAACCTACTCTCAAAAAGTCACCGCTTTGAGGCACTCGATCACACCACAAGGAAGAAATTCAGGACTCTCCAGAATGGGGCTGCCGAAGACGGTACCCTCACCTAGCAGGATTGTCAATGATCAATCACCGTGAAGGCAAGTTTCCCCAGCACTTTGCTGCCTGCTAAAGCTGGGGTGTGGCTTCAAAACGAACCCTGTAATTGCTGCCTCCGCCCACCTATGCTGCTGAAGATGCTAAATGAGAAGATACTTCCCACTTGGGGAGTCACCGCAAGACAAAAGTCACCCTCCAACCGGAGGGCCCCAAGAAAGAATACAGAAGAAAGAAAAAGATGAACGACACCCCCCGCTCGGGAGGCCACCGCCGGGTCGCCATCTGGAGAAGACCCTGGCCGGAAATACCGGCAAACCTACAACAACAATGATTGGGGGACTTCGAGCGGAGCTGCTGTGTGCATAGCTCAGGAGGAGCTGCTGCTAGGCTGCAGGGCTCGGGAGAAGGCTGCTGAAGTCTCTGGAGGAGACTGCTGGAAATATTGGGCAGAGTACTGGCTTGGAGCAGTACTCGTGCTGTATAGGTCTTGGGACCTGTGGCTTAGTTATGTGGTGAACTGTCCTCTGAACTATATTGTAAGTCACATCCATTTTCGTCAAGTTGATTGTGTTCCCTGTCTCACTGCTTATGTGTACCATCCCAATGTTCTCCTGTTCCCAAACATATTATTGTACAAAGAATTCATAATAAACTGAGTAGAATAGTAATATTCACTGTCCCAGTTACTCATTTATTCATTTATTTCAAGTAGTGAGAGGGTGAGTAGTGTGGAGTGGTGGGTAGAGTAATGAGAGGTGGAGGTGTAGTCACCAGTGACCTCACATTACCTACCTACCTCCGCTAAGCATCTCTCTTACCACCTCACCAATCCACTGGTGCAGCTGGTAGTGCTGCTGTTGTCGTACAGAGTGATGGAGCACGCATTATTAATTGGGCCACTACCCTTCAGACAGAACTGTTTACCATACTCCTTGCACTGAAATGCATCTATGTTTCTAAGATTGACAGTTTAATTGTAACTGATTCTCTGTCATCCATAAATGCTCTCAACTCATTAAGCATAAATTGTGGCATGCTTGTGTCAGAAGCCGGACACAGGTATGGTAATATTGTGGACAGTGGAGTCAGAGTGCACATGCTGTGGATTCCATCTCACATTGGTCTTCAGATACATGATAGAACTGATAAATTGGCTAAGCTGTTATGCTTTCAAAGAGGGAGTAGATTACAATCTTGGCTTGTCAGGTAGTAGTTTGAGAACAATAATACGAAAAGAACTTCAAATGAACTTCATTGACTTAAGACTTAGGGAGATTGGCACCAGTCAGTCCATCTATCACCATTCTATCATGCAGGAGGAGCCACATGTCTATGGTGCATCCAACAAGATAAGCAGACTCTTGGATGTCACTACCGCCCGGCTCCGGCTGTCACTACCGCCCGGCTCCGGCTGGGTTACAAGTATCTTTGCAGCCAGCAGCAACAGCCTGGTTGATCAGGCTCTGATCCACCAGGAGGCCTGGTCTCAGACCGGGCCGCGGGGGCGTTGACCCCCGGAACTCTCTCCAGGTAAACTCCAGGTAAACCACCAGATGTAGACCAAACGAAATGTAAACTTTGCCAGATGGACTATTGTCACACCTTGCGTCATTATGTACTGGAGTGCGTCACACCCTGCGTCATTATGTACTGGAGTGTGATCAGATTAATGAATTTAGAGACAACTCAGAAATGTTCAAGAAGTATTTTATCCACAGTGGTATATTACAGACCATTCTGGAGAAATACCCTGACTTTGCTAGCTGTAAATAAAGCATTACCACATGTGTGCATGTGTGTGTGTGTGTGTGTGTGTGTGTGTGTGTGTGTGTGTGTGTGTGTGTGTGTGTGTGTGTGTGTGTGTGTGTGTGTGTGTGTGTGTGACTCAACAATCAACATTTGCACCAATAACTCACTACAGTTGTGACCGGGTGTGGAAGTGTGAATTGCTCATTACACTATAATTTGTTCATGATTGTAGCCATGTATAAACGTAAGTAACCATTCTTACAGTATTCATTACCTTTGTAACTTGTGAGTTCATTACCTTTGTAACTTGTGAGTTCATTACCTTTGTACCTAGTTCAGCTATCAAAACTTTGGGGGCCCAGTCCCTGGACCCATTACGTACCTCTATAATCTGTAAATACTTTTGTAACTTGTCATGATTGTGACCAGACTTACCCGTTGTTCATTAAATTTGTAAATTGTGAGTTCATTACCTCTGTAACTTGCTCAGCTATCAAAACTTTGGAGTCCAGTCCCTGGACCAATTATGTACCTCTGTAATTTTTTGACTACCACCCACAGGATGGGTATGTGGTGCATAATAAACATATTAAACTAATTAAACTAACTACCACCTCGCCTGGATACGTACAGGTCAGCCATATAAGTAGTTAGGTCTAAGGGAGGGATCCCAGTCATATGTAGCATCTTGCCTAGAAAGGGAGTGGGCAATAAATGGATGTCTAGGGCAATTGGTATAAATTGCTGGCTAGACAGGTACTGCAAGGAACTTGCAATCCCGTTCATTGATAACTGGGACCTATTCTTTGGTAAACGTGGTATGTATGCAAGGGATGGGGTTCATCTCTCTGGGGATGGAGTGGTTGCATTAGCCAATTCAATTGAGAGGGTAATTGATGACTTGTCTAGGAATTTAAATTGATAGATTATAGAGGTATGGATGTTTGTGGGAAACAATCAGGCTGCAGCATTAGGGTTAAAAACAGCAGTTATTACCGGGATACCTCAGGGATATGTTTAAAAGACAATATTCAAAATAAAGTTGCTAGTAATGGCAAATCAATTGATCAACAAACAAAGAGAGATAGTAGAGGGCAACGAGTGACTAGCTCCCTTAAGGTTTACTATACAAATAGTAGGAGTCTAAGAAATAAGATAGATGAGCTAAAATTACTTGCAAGTGTAGGTACTATAGATATTATTGGTATAACAGAGACCTGGTTCAACCTGAAAGATAGAGAAATGCCTTCTGAATGCAACATACAGGGTTATAAACTAGTCCACACTGATAGAGTCAACAGGAAGGGTGGTGGAGTGGCGATGTATGTCAGAGAAAATTTAAATTGTCTTAGACATGATATAAGATTAGAAACATCGGACACAGAATCTGTTTGGCTACAGTTTCTCGAGGGTCGTGACAAATTAATTTTGGATGTGATTTATAGGCCCCCAAACCTTGATAGGGAGTGCAGTAAACTGTTATGGGACGAAATTCATAAGGCATCTAGATATGAAAATGTTGTGATAATGGGAGATTTTAACTTTAGACAAATTGATTGGAACAATATGACAGGAAATCTTGAGTTTAGTGACTTTCTTGATACGGTTCAGGATTGCTTTTTAGAACAGGTTGTGACAGAACCAACTAGAGGAAA
This sequence comes from Cherax quadricarinatus, assembly GCF_038502225.1. Classification (NCBI taxonomy): domain Eukaryota; kingdom Metazoa; phylum Arthropoda; class Malacostraca; order Decapoda; family Parastacidae; genus Cherax; species Cherax quadricarinatus. Next base: position 3,535,397 of record NC_091390.1, read on the forward strand.
CAGTCTGCTTGACTTGGTTCTTGCCAACAAAGAATCACTAATTAATAATCTTGAGGTTAATGGTGAGCTTGGGGAAAGTGATCACAAATCACTTAGTTTCAATGTATCATGGAATTACCCAGATAACTGCAATCAAATCTCTGTCCCAGATTTTCGCTTGGCCGACTTCATGGGACTGAAAAATTACCTGGGTGGGCTAAATTGGGATGTCCTGACTATGAGTCAGGTAGGTGATCTTGGTTGCCAATATGACGTTTTTCAGAGCATAGTTCTAGCTGCCCAGACAACTTTTGTTCCGAGTAGGGAAATTAGATCTAACAAAAATGATCCCAAATGGATGAACAATAGATTAAAACATCTCATTGGTCAAAAGAGAGGCATATATAGGAGTATCAAAAGAGGGGATGGGCAGTTAAGGAATCAATACATTCAATTAAAGAGAGAAATAAAGAAAGGAATAAGAAAAGCAAAAAGGGATTATGAGGCTAAGGTCGCAAGGGATTCAAAGACTAACCCAAAAGGGTTCTTTCAGGTATACAGAAGTAAGATTAGGGACAAGATTGGCCCACTTAAGAGTAACTCTGGTCAGATCACTGACAGTGATAAGGATATGTGTGAAATTCTCAATACCTACTTCCTCTCAGTTTTCACCCAGAAAAATACTAGCGATATTCCTGAAATAATAGATTACGTAGAACAGGACGATAATAAACTATGTACGATTGCGGTAACTAGTGATATGGTCCTCAGACAAATAGAGAAACTAAAACCTAACAAATCCCCAGGTCCTGATGAACTGTTTGCAAGGGTGTTAAAGGAATGTAAAGAGGAACTTACCATATCTTTGGCTAATCTTTTTAACATATCACTACAAACTGGCATAGTGCCTGATAAGTGGAAAATGGCAAATGTAATTCCTATTTACAAGGCAGGTGACAGGTCCTTGGCTTCGAACTATAGACCAATAAGCCTTACCTCCATAGTGGGAAAATTTATGGAATCAATAATTGCCGAAGGAATTCATAGCCATCTTGACAGGCACAGATTGATTAATGAATCTCAACACGGTTTTACAAAGGGGCGTTCCTGTCTTACGAATTTACTAACTTTTTTCACTAAGGTGTTTGAGGAGGTAGATCATGGTAATGAATATGATATTGTGTATATGGACTTCAGTAAGGCTTTCGATAGAGTTCCACACCAGAAGCTATTGAGGAAACTTAAGGCACATGGAATAGGAGGAGAAATTTTTTCCTGGGTAGAAGCATGGCTGACAAATAGACAGCAGAGAGTTTGCATCAATGGGGAGAAATCAGAATAGGGGCACATCACAAGCGGTGTTCCTCAAGGGTCAGTGTTGGGCCCGTTGTTGTTCACAATTTACATAAACGACATATTATTATTATTATTATTATAATCAAGGGGGAAGCGCTAAACCCGGAGGATTATACAGCGCCTGGGGGGGATGTGGAAGGCATTCAGGCTTAATTCGGGGAACTGGAGCACAGATCCAATTCCCTAAATCAAGAGCCCCTCACCAACATCAAGGAACCTTCCTTGAGGGGCATAAACGACATAGGTGAGGGAATAAATAGCGACTTAAGCAAATTTGCTGATGACACCAAAATAGGCCGTCCAATTCATTCTAATGAGGACACTAGAGCACTCCAGGATGATTTGAATAGACTGATGCAATGGTCGGAGAAGTGGCAGATGCAGTTTAATATTGACAAATGCAAAGTTCTAAATGTTGGACAGTTAAATAACCATGCCACATATAAACTAAATAATGTAGATCTTAATACTACTGATTGCAAAAAAGGATTTAGGAGTTCTGGTTAGCAGTAATCTAAAACCAAGACAACAGTGCATTAGTGTTCGCAATAAAGCTAACAGAATTCTTGGCTTCATAACTAGAAGTATAAATAATAGAAGTCTTCAGGTTGTTCTTCAACGCTATATATCCTTGGTTAGGCCTCATTTAGACTATGCTGCTCAATTCTGGTCACCGTATTACAGAATGGATATAAATGCTCTGGAAAAACGTACAGAGGAGGATGACAAAGATGATCCCATGTATCAGAAATCTTCCCTATGAGGATAGACTGAGGCCCTGAATCTGCACTATGAGGATAGACTGAGGCTCTGAATCTGCACTATGAGGATAGACTGAGGCCCTGAATCTGCACTATGAGGATAGACTGAGGCCCTGAATCTGCACTATGAGGATAGACTGAGGCCCTGAATCTGCACTCTTTAGAAAGGCGTAGAATTAAATGTTCTAACTGCGGCGGGTCACACACTGCAGTTGCAAATTCCTGCCCCTCTAGAAAAGACATTCTCTCCTCCCTCAGAGCAAGCCAACCTCCCTGTACCTCCCTCCCCTACCAAACAGCCGTCCCCCACCCCCAGATGTCTGGGCCTCCCCACGCACTTGGCCTACCTTTTCTACCCTACACACTTCAAATATCAACACACAGACTACAAACACCTCTCCATCTATACCTACACTAGACTACAAAACTGTCAACTCGCCACTGCTGCCCACTCTGCGATAGTATTCTCTCAAGCTAACCAATCAGACTACTCACATGTCCTTAACCTAATCTTGTCTGCTAACAATCTTCTCTCTCTAATCATCCCTCCTTCCTGCTTCTCTTCAAAACCCCCTAAACCTCTCCCACTCCCCCTCTTCCTACACCCTCCAGCTCTCCTCCTCTACCACTCTTCACTCCTACCAACACCCCTCCTCCCCTACCCCTCTTAATTACTACTTCTACTCCCCCCACCTCTTTACCCACTTCTTCCTCCATTACCAAAGCTTCCACTTTCTCTGCATCCACCATCACCCACTCCTCCTCCACCACATCTAAGACATCATCCAGGTCCAACTCCACCTCCAGACAAAATCCACTCAACAATAAACCTGCCCCAACTTCTGACAGACAGACCAAAGAACATAAAAACAGATCCATCTCTTCCTCCCCTTCCAGGAAACGGGTCAGTAGCACCTACAAACACACATCCACTGATGGCCCCACTATCATGGGCTTTAATCCAAACTCCCCCGACATTAACTTTGCTATGACGAAACCATTAAATCATGTTTAACCCTTCATCAGGCAAGGGGTCCGAAAATTTGAAATTCGAACTGAACTCCCTATGGTGGATAGAGTAACTCAATACAAGGTCACTGATCCCATATAAATTGATTTCTGATGGTTAGTTTTCGAGCAATTGCTCGCATGAAGGGCTCAAGTACAAACTCTGCACTAACTTCAACCTGCCTCTCACTACTCATAAACTCCTCTGCAACTTCCTAGACGGCCGTACCATGAGAATCAAATTCCAAGGCTGTTACTCTGACTACTTCACACTAAATGCTGGAGTACCCCAGGGATCTGTCCTCTCCCCTACCCTTTACATTTTATACACTAACGACATTCCAACACCTGTATACCACAACTCCATCACACTAGCCTATGCAGACGACATTACACAACTTATCACTCATGCCAATATAGATACACTCACACACAAAACACAAAATGAGGTCGACAGGATAGCCATCTGGGAACAAAAATGGAGAATCAAAACCAATGCAGCTAAATCCAGCATTACGTATTTTAACTACAGGAAACGTGATCCTCCATTACCTGTCGAGCTCAGAACAGCTGACACCCGCACTTACATCCCCATCACACAATCTGTCACTGTCCTTGGCGTTAATCTTGACTACCTTCTTCGCTTACACGGACACATCACTCAAGGCATGCAATAGCTAGTAAGGCCCTTGCGGGCCTCTACAAGCTGAAACATGCCTCCCAACGCACCAAACTACACCTCTACAAATCCCTAATACGCCCTCTGATAACTTACTCTCCTCTAGCCCTCTCTCTCGCAGCTAAAACGAACTTACTTAAACTGCAGCGTGTCCAGAACAAGGCGCTGCACTGGGTGCTTGATGTCAGATGGGAGGACTTCGCCGCAAGCGAGTCTCTCCATGCCCAATTAGACATCCCTGCGCTGAATCTGTACTTGAAGACACTCAGTGACAGACAGACCAACTTGAGACACGACATGACTACTGGACCTCTCTCCTTGACGAAGACATTCGCAGACCCACAAACCAACATAACCTTTCCTACTCATTGCATGATCCTGCTCCTAACCCTATTTACAAATAACCTTTGGATTCGCTGACAGGTACCTTCTACGACAGGTACCATTCTCTGGCCCACGTTCGCCTTAGCTTTTGTGTTAAGACATGGCCCAGTTCTACACTCCTCTCTAGCGCTAAACGTCGCATGTCCCGTTCTCCCCGCTCACCCCACAGGAGTCGCAACAGAAGAGCCTGAATTTCTCTTCTCAATATCTGTACCACGATCGCCTTCGCTGCTGGGTTAAGCCCTGGCTCTATTTCTACGACTAAGAACACTCTTCTCCAGCGCTATTCTTCGTTTGTCCCGTCTTCCCCACTCATCCCATTTGGGATCTTACCTGAACTTGTTCGTTCGTTCGTTCATGATCATGGTCGGGGGACTTCGAGCAGAGCTGCTGTGTGCATAGCTCAGGAGGAGCTGCTGCTAGGCTGCAGGGCTCGGGAAAAGGCCGCTGAAATCTCGGGAGGAGACTGTTGGAGACATTGGGCAGAGTACTGGCTTGGAGCAGTACTCGTGCTGTATAGGTCTTGGGACCTGTGGCTTAGTTCCTGTAGTGAACTGTCCTCTGAACTATATTGCATGTTATATTAATTCTCGTCAAGTTGACTGTGTTCCCTGTCTCACTGCTTATATGTTCCATCCCAATGTTCTCCTGTTCCCAAATATATTATTGTACAAAGACTTAATAAACTGTGTTTGAGTAGAATAGTAATATTCACTGTCCCAGTTATTTACTCATTTATTCATTTATTTCAAGTAGTGAGAGGGTGAGTAGGGTGGTGGGTAGAATAATGAGAGGTGGAGGTGTAGTCACTAGTGACCTCACATTACCTACCTACCTCTGCTAATCAACTCTCCTACCACCTCCCTGCATATCCCCTGCCTTCTGACTCCCTCCGTTTACTCCCATATTCCCCAAAATACTTTATGTTTCATGACTCCCCCTACATGACAAACTCTCCAAGGGTTATCCTGGGTGGCTAACCCCCCTCCCCGGGTTATCCTGGGTGGCTAACCCACCTCCCCAGGTTATCCTGGGCGGCTAACCACTCCGGGTAAACCTGTATGGCTAGCCTGCCTCCCCAGGTCGCTCTTGGTGGCTAAGCTCCCCTCCCCTGTTACCCTGGGTGGCTAACCACCCTTGAACCATGGGTGGCTAACCCCCCTCCCCTGGTAACCCTGCCTGGCAAAACCCCCTCCCCGGGTAACCCTGGGTGGCTAACCCTTCCTCCCCGGGTATCTCTGGGTGGCTAACCCCCTTCCCCGAATTAACCTGGGTGGCTAACCCCCCTCCCCGGGTAAACCTGGATGGCTAACCCCCTCCCCGGGTAAACCTGGATGGCTGACCCCCCTCCCCGGGTAAACCTGGATGGCTGACCCCCCTCCCCGGGTAAACCTGGATGGCTGACCCCCCTCCCCGGGTAAACCTGGATGGCTAACCCCCCTCCCGGGGTTTACCTGGGTGGCAAACCCCCCCTCCCCTGGTTACCCTAACAATATATCCTTAATATAAATACTTCTATACCACCTACCAGGATAGTGTTGTAGTGTCTCTGGCCTCCTGAACACCACTCTGGTATATACACTGTGTTCTGTTGTGTATATACACACTTTTCTGAAATGAATAAACACTGTGTTCTATTATATAGTGTCCTCGTAAATAAACATTGTTCTAGTATATATATAAACATTGTTCTATGGTAAAAAATACCGTGTTCTCGTATATATAAACGTTGTGTTCTTGTAATTTAAACACTGTGTTCTCCTACAAACATAAACATCGTTTTCACGTATATAAACTGTGTTCTAGTATATAAACATTGTGTTCTCGTAATATAAACACTTTGTTCTCGTAATATAAACACTGTTCTCGTAATATAAACAGTGTTCTCGTAATATAAACACTTTGTTCTCGTAATATAAACACTGTTCTCGTAATATAAACAGTGTTCTCGTAACGTAAACACAGTGTTCTCGTATTATAAACAGTGTTCTCGTAATATAAACACAGTGTTCTCGTAATATAAACACTGTGTTCTCGTAATATAAACATTGTTCTCGTAATATAAACACAGTGTTCTCGTAATATAAACAGTGTTCTCGTAATATAAACACAGTGTTCTCGTAATATAAACACAGTGTTCTCGTAATATAAACACAGTGTTCTCGTAATATAAACACTTTGTTCTCGTAATATAAACAGTGTTCTCGTAATATAAACACAGTGTTCTCGTAATATAAACAGTGTTCTCGTAATATAGTGTTCTCGTAATATAAACACAGTGTTCTCGTAATATAAACACAGTGTTCTCGTAATATAAACACAGTGTTCTCGTAATATAAACAGTGTTCTCGTAATATAAACACAGTGTTCTCGTAATATAAACACAGTGTTCTCGTAATATAAACACAGTGTTCTCGTAATATAAACACTTTGTTCTCGTAATATAAACACTTTGTTCTCGTAATATAAACACAGTGTTCTCGTAATATAAACACTTTGTTCTCGTAATATAAACACAGTGTTCTCGTAATATAAACAGTGTTCTCGTAATATAAACACAGTGTTCTCGTAATATAAACACAGTGTTCTCGTAATATAAACACAGTGTTCTCGTAATATAAACAGTGTTCTCGTAATATAAACACAGTGTTCTCGTAATATAAACACAGTGTTCTCGTAATATAAACACAGTGTTCTCGTAATATAAACACAGTGTTCTCGTAATATAAACAGTGTTTTCGTAATATAAACACAGTGTTCTCGTAATATAAACACAGTGTTCTCGTAATATAAACAGTGTTCTCGTAATATAAACAGTGTTCTCGTAATATAAACAGTGTTCTCGTAATATAAACAGTGTTCTCGTAATATAAACAGTGTTCTCGTAATATAAAGTGTTCTCGTAATATAAACAGTGTTCTCGTAATATAAACACAGTTCTCGTAATATAAACACAGTTCTCGTAATATAAACAGTGTTCTCGTAATATAAACAGTGTTCTCGTAATATAAACAGTGTTCTCGTAATATAAACACAGTGTTCTCGTAATATAAACAGTGTTCTCGTAATATAAACACACTGTTCTCGTAATATAAACACACTGTTCTCGTAATATAAACACACTGTTCTCGTAATATAAACACAGTGTTCTCGTAATATAAACACAGTGTTCTCGTAATATAAACACAGTGTTCTCGTAATATAAACAGTGTTCTCGTAATATAAACAGTGTTCTCGTAATATAAACAGAGTGTTCTGGTTTATATATAAACACTTCTCATGCTACATGACAAGCTGGTTACCACAGCAGTGACGTCACTAACTGTACCAACAACACGACTCTAACGCTCGTTATCACACTGGTAGTTTAATAATTCCACTTATATCAAGGTATTACTTACATTTATGATTATATTTTCCTCTCCACACCTAGGGAAACTTACATTAAATAACCGTGGTTGGTTAATTGGGTTTAAAATGGTTGGTTAATTGGTTTTTAAGCCTAAATACTGGACTGGGGTTATGGACGATACCTCGTCACCACCAGAAAATTATACTTTAAATAGTCCTTAAATCAAGATTTCTAACTCCCAGTATATACACGCTGAAATATTTCACTCGGTATATATCCCGTGGTTTAAACTCGATCAACTACACAATGATATAGAGATAAATGAAGAGTAAAGTGGAGGTAAACACAACAACCAGAGCACTCACACTCCCCTACCACGACGTCGCACCTCTGAGAAGTTGCTGGTTCCTCCGCCAGTCTTACCACGTCACTGTTATACGTCCAATATTCTCCTATAACATACACACAGTGAAATATATTTTGAGTAAATAACTCGTAGTTTATATTGACTTAATCTTTTTAATAGGTCAATATTACATTTATCTTACGGTAATTTTGGTATATTACGTTTTTTGCATATATTCTGGCCAGTATATTATGGATAATTCAGAAGTTGGATATATTATGAGTATATCCATTTTAATGTGTGTGCACTTTGGGAAATAGTGTATATACACTTGGATAATATATATATATATATATATATATATATATATATATATATATATATATATATATATATATATATATATATATATATATATATATATATATATATATATATATTATCACACTGGCCGATTCCCACCAAGGCAGGGTGGCCCCCCAAGGCAGGGTGGCCACCAAGGCAGGGTGGCCACCAAGGCAGGGTGGCCCACCAAGGCAGGGTGGCCCACCAAGGCAGGGTGGCCCAAAAAAGAAAAACTTTCACCATCATTCACTCCATCACTGTCCTGCCAGAAGGGTGCTTTACACTGTAGTTATAAAACTGGAACATTAACACTCCTCCTTCATATATATATATATATATATATATATATATATATATATATATATATATATATATATATATATATATATATATATATATATATATATATTAAATATTTGGGATTTAAGTATTTTCGATTGGTTATAGGTAGTATAGTGGATAGGATTTAAACCCTCTTAATCAACCAACTAAACTCTGGTTTAAGTAAACACTGAAAACCAGTGAATAAACTAATATGGATATATAGCTAAATTGATGTTTATATATAGATATACATCTGGCACCTGTGCCAGAGAGAGGCTGCGGGCATCCTGCTCTGTGGTTTTGGCACAATATCGTCCAAATAAGAACAAATTCCAAGATGTTGGAATTCGTGTTGGTAACCCCTAAAGGAAGGTTCCTTGATGTTGGTGAGGGGCCCTTGATTTGGGGAATTGGATCTGTGCTCCAGTTCCCCAAAGTAAGCCTGAATGCCTTCCACATCCCCCCCCCCAGGCGCTGTATAATCCTCCGGGTTTAGCGCTTCCCCCTTGATTATAATAACAGTGTTGGTAAGGGCCAGAAGACTCTGAATTTTCTCTCTGTCTTCAGACTCAAGAAAACTGATGTGAAGGTCGTCAGTGAGGGAACATGTTGGGTAGCAGAGGTCGGATAGCCTCTCTCCCTGGTTATCCTGGGTGGCTAACCTCCCTCCCCGGGTTATCCTGGGTGGCTAACCTCCCTCCCCGGGTTATTCTAGGTGGCTAACCTCCCTCCCCGGGTTATTCTAGGTGGCTAACCTCCCTCCCCGGGTTATTCTAGGTGGCTAACCTCCCTCCCCGGGTTATTCTGGGTGGCTAACCTCCCTCCCCGGGTTATTCTAGGTGGCTAACCTCCCTCCCCGGGTTATCCTGGGTGGCTAACCTCACTCCCTGGGTTATCCTGGGTGGCTAACCTCACTCCCCGGGTTATTCTAGGTGGCTAACCTCCCTCCCCGGGTTATTCTGGGTGGCTAACCTCCCTCCCCGGGTTATTCTAGGTGGCTAACCTCCCTCCCCGGGTTATCCTGGGTGGCTAACCTCACTCCCTGGGTTATCCTGGGTGGCTAACCTCACTCCCCGGGTTATTCAAGGTGGCTAAGCTCCCTCCCCGGGTTATTCTGGGTGGCTAACCTCCATCCCCGGGTTATTCTAGGTGGCTAACCTCCCTCCCCGGGTTATCCTGGGAGGCTAACCTCACTCCCTGGGTTATCCTGGGTGGCTAACCTCACTCCCCGGGTTATTCTAGGTGGCTAACCTCCCTCCCCGGGTTATTCTGGGTGGCTAACCTCCCTCCCCGGGTTTTTCTGTGTGGCTAACCTCCCTTCCCGGGTTATTCTGGATGGCTAACCTCCCTCCCCGGGTTATCCTGGGTGGCTAACCTCCATCCCCGGGTTATTCTGGGTAGCTAACCTCCCTCCCCGGGTTATTCTGGATGGCTAACCTCCCTCCCCGGGTTATCCTGGGTGGCTAACCTCCCTCCCCGGGTTATCCTGGGTGGCTAACCTCCCTCCCCGGGTTATTCTGGGTAGCTAACCTCCCTCCCCGGGTTATTCTGGGTGGCTAACCTCCCTCCCCGGGTTATTCTGGATGGCTAACCTCCCTCCCCGGGTTATCCTGGGTGGCTAACCTCCCTCTCCGGGTTATCCTGGGTGGCTAACCTCCCTCCCCGGGTTATCCTGGGTGGCTAACCTCCCTCTCCGGGTTATCCTGGGTGGCTAACCTCCCTCCCCGGGTTATTCTGGGTGGCTAACCTACCTCTCCGGGTTATTCTGGGAGGCTAACATACCTCCCCGGGTTATCCTGGGTGGCTAACCTCCCTCCCCGGGTTATTCTGGGTGGCTAATCTCCCTCCCCGGGTTATTCTGGGTGGCTAACATACCTCCCCGGGTTATCCTGGGTGGCTAACCTCCCTCCCCGGGTTATTCTGGGTGGCTAATCTCCCTCCCCGGGTTATTCTGGGTGGCTAACATACCTCCCCGGGTTATCCTGGGTGGCTAACCTACCTCCCCGGGTTATTCTAGGTGGCTAATCCCCCTCCCCGGGTTATTCTGGGTGGCTAACCTCCCTCCCCGGGTTATCCTGGGTGGCTAACCTACCTCCCCGGGTTATTCTGGGTGGCTAACCTCCCTCCCCGGGTTATTCTGGGTGGCTAACCTACCTCTCCGGGTTATTCTAGGTGGCTAATCTCCCTCCCCGGGTTATTCTGGGTGGCTAACCTACCTCCCCGGGTTATTCTGGGTGGCTAACCTCCCTCCCCTGGCTATCCTGGGTGGCTAACCTCCCTCCCCTGGCTATCCTGTGTGGCTAACCTCCCTCCCCTGATTATCCTCGGTAGCTAACCTCCCACCCCGGGTTATTCTGGGTGGCTAACCTCCCTCCCCGGGTTATTCTGGGTGGCTAACCTCCATCCCCGGGTTATCCTGGGTGGCTAACCTCCCTCCCCGGGTTATTCTGGGTGGCTAACCTCCATCCCCTGGCTATCCTGGGTGGCTAACCTCACTCCCCGGGTTATTCTGGGTGGCTAACCTCCCTCCCCGGGTTATTCTGGGTGGCTAACCTCCATCCCCTGGCTATCCTGGGTGGCTAACCTCCCTCCCCGGGTTATTCAGGGTGGCTAACCTCCCTCCCCGGGTTATTCTGGGTGGCTAACCTACCTCTCCGGGTTATTCTGGGTGGCTAACCTCCCTCCCCGGGTTATCCTGGGTGGCTAACCTCCCTCCCCGGGTTATCCTGGGTGGCTAACCTCCCTCCCCGGGTTATCCTGGGTGGCTAACCTCCCTCCCCGGGTTATTCTGGGTGGCTAACCTCCCTCCCCGGGTTATTCTGGGTGGCTAACCTCCCTCCCCGGGTTATTCAGGATGGCTAACCTCCCTCCCCGGGTTATTCTGGGTGGCTAACTTACCTCCCCGGGTTATCCTGGGTGGCTAACCTCCCTCCCCGGGTTATCCTGGGTGGCTAACCTCCCTCCCCGGGTTATCCTGGGTGGCTAACCTCCCTCCCCGGGTTATCCTGGGTGGCTAACCTCCCTCCCCGGGTTATCTTGGGTGGCTAACCTCCCTCCCCGGGTTATTCTGGGTGGCTAACCTCCCTCCCCGGGTTATTCTGGGTGGCTAACCTCCCTCCCCGGATTATACTGGGTGGCTAACCTCTCTCCCCGGGTTATTCTGAGTGGCTAACCTCCCTCCCCGGGTTATCCTGGGTTGCTAACCTCCCTCCACGGGATATTCTGGGTAGCTAACCTCCCTCCCCGGGATATTCTGGGAAGCTAACCTCCCTCCCCGGGTTATCCTGGGTGGCTAACCTCCCTCCCCGGGTTATTCTGGGTGGCTAACCTATCTCTCCGGGTTATCCTGGGTGGCTAACCTCTCTCCCCGGGTTATCCTGGTTGGCTAACCTCCCTCCCCGGGTTATCCTGGGTGGCTAACCTCCCTCCCCGGGTTATCCTGGTTGGCTAACCTCCCCCCCGGGTTATTCTGGGTGGCTAGCCTCCCTCCCCGGATTATCCTGGGTGGCTAACCTCCCTCCCCGGATTATCCTGGGTGGCTAACCTCCCTCCCCGGGATATTCTGGGTAGCTAACCTCCCTCCCAGGGATATTCTAGGTAGCTAATCTCCCTCCCCGGATTATCCTGGGTGGCTAACCTCCCTCCCCGGATTATCCTGGGTGGCTAACCTCCCTCCCCGGGTTATTCTGGGTGGCTAACCTCCCTCCCCGGGTTATTCTGGGTGGCTAACCTCTCTCCCCGGGTTATTCTGTATGGCTAGCCTCCCTCCCCGGGTTATCCTGGGTGGCTAACCTCCCTCCCAGGGATATCTTGGGCTGCTAATCCCCTCCCTGGGTTATCCTGGGTGGCTAACCTTCCTCCCCGGGATATTCTGGGTGGCTAACCTCCCTCCCCGGGATATTCTAGGTAGCTAATCTCCCTCCCCGGATTATCCTGGGTGGCTAACCTTCCCCCCGGGTTATTCTGGGTGGCTAACCTCCCTCCCCGGGTTATCCTGGGTGGCTAACCCCACTTCCAGGGTTATCCAGCGGGGTAACCCTTCTCCTTGCCTTATCATGGGTAGCTAACTTCTCTCCCCGGGTTATCCTGGGTGACTAACAACCCTTTGCGGGTTATTTTAGGAGGATAACCCCTTTCCACAGGTTATCCTGTGTGGCTAATTCTTCCTTCCCGGGTTATCCTGTGTGGCTAATTCTTCCTTCCCGGGTTATCCTGGGTGTTTTACCCTCCTCCAAGTTTATCTTCGGTGGATAAGCCTCCCACCAGGTTATCCTGGATGACTTACTATCCCCCTTTGTTATCCTGAGTGGCTAACCCTTCCACGGGATATACTGAGTGTTTAACCCCGCTCCCCGGCTAACCCTGGGTGGCTAGCCCCTCCTCCCTGGGATTCGCTGGGTGGCTAACCCTCCCCACGGGTTATCCTGGGTGACTAACCCTTCTCCCCACGTAACCCTGAGTGGCTAGCTCCAATCCCCGGATTATCGTGGGTGGCTAACCCTCCCAATGGGTTATCCAGGGTGGCTAACCTTCCCCTGGGTTATCCTGGATGACTAACCCTCCCCGGGCCATTCTGGATGGCTAACTTTTCCCCCGGGTCATTTTGGGTGGTTATCCCTCCCCCCGGGTCATTCTGGGTGGCTAACCCTCTCCCCGGGTCATTCTGGGTGGCTAGCCCTCCCCCCGGGTCATTCTGGGTGGCTAACTTTCCCTCGGGTTTATACTGGGTGGCTAACCCTCCCCCCGTTTATCGTGTGTTGCTAACTCCTCTCCTAGGGTAACCCTGGGTGGGTAAACCCCATCCCCGGGTTACCCAGGGTGGCTAACCCCTTCCCCGGGTTACCCTGGGTGGATATCCCTCTCTGGGGTTATCCTGGGCGGTTAAGCCTCCTCCACGAGTTATCCTGGGTGGCTAACATTCCCTCCGGGTTATCCTGGGCGGATAACTCTCCCCCGGGTTATCCTGGGTGGATAGCCCTCCTCCTGGATTATCTTTGTTAGCTAACCCTTACCCTGGATTATCCTGGATAGCTGTACTTCCCCCGAGTTATCCTGGGAGGCTAACCCTCGTCCCCCAGAGTTATCCTACTTGGCTAACCCTCCCCCCCCCACCGATTTATGCGTTGCTAACTCTCCTCCCCGGATTATCCTGCGTGGCTAACTCCCCTCCCAGCGTAAGCCTGGGTGGCTAGCCCCACGCTAACATTATATATATATATATATATATATATATATATATATATATATATATATATATATATATATATATATATATATATATATATACATATATATATATATATATATATATATATATATATACATATATATATATAAACACTGATCTCTGGCTGAAGGAGACTCGAACCTACGAACCTTAGGACAAGGTACGCAGTGCTTTACCAATCTTCCCACACTGGACAATACCTTGGCGTCCAGCTTGCGCTACACGTTTGATCCAAGGCAGCCAGCTTTCAGGGAGAAGGCTTACAGCTTTTCATCTCATCCCCTGCATGCATCAGCCTTACTAGAGATTTGAACAATGCAAGGAATTCGCGAGAGCATGCGAAATATACACAAACATGTTGGTCCAGTGTGGGTAGATTGGTAAAACACTGCGTACCTTGTCCTAAGGTTCGTAGGTTCGAGTCTCCTTCAGCCAGAGATCAGTGTTTGTGTATATTTCGCATGCTCTCGCGAATTCCTTGCATTGTTCAAATCTCTAGTAAGGCTGATGCATGCAGGGGATGAGATGAAAAGCTGTAAGCCTTCTCCCTGAAAGCTGGCTTCCTTGGATCAAACGTGTAGCTCATGCTACACGCCAAGGTATTGGTCCAGTGTGGGTAGATTGGTAAAACACTGCGTACCTTGTCCTAAGGTTCGTAGGTTCGAGTCTCCTTCAGCCAGAGATCAGTGTTTGTGTATATTTCGCATTCTCTCGCGAGTTCCTTGCATATATATATATATATATATCTATATATATATATATATATATATATATATATATATATATATATATATATATATCTTACAATAGTATTACACAGATAACAACGTTACCGGCAGCTCCTATAGAAAAAATACAGGCATCTGGTGCGGTATCATCTGCTGCATCTCCCGCTGGTGATGCTGCTGGTGCTGCTGCTGCTGCATCTGCATCTGCTGCTGTTGCTCCTGCTCCTACTACTGCTCCTGCTGCTCCTGCTACTGCCCAGGACTGGAGTTGGGAAACTTGTAACTCGTGGCACTGGATGCAAAGCACACTGATTTCCATGACCAGACTCCCAAATCGGCCTCCATACACTGCCAACATAAATCAGAGTTGAAGATTGAGACACTTATGCAACATATGGGAATCTTTATTCAGGAAACGTTTCGCCACACAGTGGCTTCATCAGTCCAATACGAAGTAGAAAGGCGTAAGGAGAGGAGGAGTTTGAGGTAACCAGTCCCTCAGCCTGGAGTCGATGTGTTCAGTCCATCAATCTTGTAGAATGTACAAGACTGATGGACTGAACACATCGACTCCAGGCTGAGGGACTGATTACCTCAAACTCCTCCTCTCAAACTCCGCCTTTCTACTTCGTATTGGACTGATGAAGCCACTGTGTGGCGAAACGTTTCCTGAATAAAGATTCCCATATGTTGCATAAGTGTCTCAATCTTCAAGTTGTTAGGTAAAAAGAATGATCTCAGGTCTGTACCAAGATACCCTTGTGTTGCAGTGTCTGACAGATTGAACATTAAAATGGTATTAAATACCGAGAGTATTTTATACCATTTTAAGGTTCAACCTTCAACTTGTCGGTTTTTCAAACCATTCATCACATAAATCAAAGTTCCTGACAGCCACACGCAAGAGAGGAAAGCTGAAGCAACAGCCTCTGTAGAACCCATCATCCAGGTGAGAGAGTTCAAAATAGCAACTTACAAGTCAAGTGTTCTAACCAGTGTCAACTTTATGGGAGACAGCTGAAAGATGTCGGTGTTGGCAGAGACATCAACGAGGTTCACTTCACAACACAAGCTCTGAACTACACTTCACTAGCCCAAGAGATATATAGATATAAACGTAGCACACCACTGGTGGGGTTAGAACCCGCGATCAGTCTCTCAAAACTCCAGATCGTTGCGTTAGCCACTGGGCCACGCGACGGTCTGGAGTTTTGTGACTCTAATCGTGGGTTTTAACCCCGCGATCGAGTCATTACGATTTCATGAGTCGTGTTGATATTAACTTTGGTGTTAGATAAGGACAAATTGCCACTCACACCTCACTCTCTGCCTATAAACACTGTTATTTTAACCTATATGAGAAGGACCTGTCCCGTATAGGCCAGTAGGCCTTCTGCAGTGTTCGTCTATAATGTTAAGTGATCAAGGTACCAGGTCCGAAACGTTAATATGTTCTAGCGTTTCTTCGTACATCTTTCTTAGCCAGAAATGTTTTCCGTGTGTTCGGACACAGCAAAAGCACTAAAGTGAAGAAATCACAATACCATCGCTCGAACAATACCCTGCACATAGGAGAATATAATTTATGATTACATTTAGGATCAACATGTTGACGGCTTTGAGGGGACTTGAGCTAGAGTTCGTCGCTACCATGCTAGCAGGAGATTCATCTGTAAAAACTTGCATTTGTGGTCACAGTGGTGGCCTATGCTAACCTTCCTATGGTGTAGAAATATACCTAGTTGGATAAATCTTATTGTGGCTAGCTGGCCCAGTGGCTAGCTGGCCCAGTGGCTAGCTGGCCCAGTGGCTAACTGGCCCAGTGGCTAGCTGGCCCAGTGGCTAGCTGACCCAGTGGCTAGCTGGCCCAGTGCCTAGCTGGCCCAGTGGCTAGCTGGCCCAGTGGCTAGCTGGCCCAGTGGCTAGCTGGCCCAGTGGCTAGCTGGCCCAGTGGCTAGCTGGCCCAGTGGCTAGCTGGCCCAGTGGCTAGCTGGCCCAGTGGCTAGCTGGCCCAGTGGCTAACGCGACGGTCTGAAGTTTTGTGACTATGATCGCGGGTTCAAACCCCACCCGTGGTATGGTTTGTTTCACATGTGTCTGATGATACCGACAAGATGTATATAGTTCAGGACGTTGAAAAAACCATTCGTGGCAAGATGTGACGTGTACTTAGCTCCGAGTGGTGACGTGTACTTAGCTCCGAGTGGTGACGTGTACTTAGCTCTGTGAAGACCTGTTTGTGTGCTCTTGAGTGGTGACCTGTACTTTGAGTGCTGACCTGTACTTAACTCTGTGAAGAAGTATCTTGTTTGCTCCCGTGGACTGAACCAAGATGCCCTCCATCGAGCAACTTTACCAGCAACTTAAGGAAGAATTGAGGGCAGCGAAGATGGAGATACGGCGACTGACCGAAGAAAACAAGAGGATTCGTAGTAGTCCTCCTGTTTCGAGTCCTCAGGTCAAGAAGGGATCGTGGTCAGTGGTTGGACAGCAGGGGACGACGAAGTTGACGATCAAGAAGACGAATGGAAAGCCAGAAACGATGAAGAAGAAAGAGACTGCTGTGGAAACTCCCGTGGAAACCTCCAACGCATTCTCGGTGCTACCCGACGAATGTGAGTCTACTACTGGGATCGTAACGACGAACGACAACAAGGAAGGTAAGAATATTGTTGTTGTTGGGGATAGCCAGGTTAGATACATGGATAGGGCATTCTGCTTGAAGGACAGGAGTAGGAGACAAAGGGTATGCTTTCCTGGGGCTGGGATGGAGGACATTGTTAGCCGGCTTGACAACATCATGAACGGTAATGGGATCAATCCTATTATTTGCCTCAGTGCTGGAGGCAATGATGTTGGCAAGCGTAGAAGTGAGGATTTAGTTAGAAAGTTCAGGACAGCTATAGACATAATTAGGAAGAAGGGGGGGGCGCCCTGTTATATGTGGCATTTTGCCAAGAAGAGGTGTTGGTAATGAATGGTTGTCCAGAGCAATTGGTATTAATTGTTGGCTGGATAAACACTGTAAGGATAATGCAGTACCATTCATTGACAACTGGGACAACTTCTATGGCCGAAATGACATGTATGCCAGGGATGGGGTTCACTTATCCAGGGCAGGTGTGGGTTTTCTTGCTAACTCAGTTGAGGGGGTTGTTAGGACTTTAAACTAGGATTAGTTAGAGGTATGGGTTTTTGCAGGAAAACTGTGAAGTCGCAGGGTAGTAATATGAGTACTAGGAGAACTAGTAATAGGCAAAATGAGGTGGATATTGGAAAGCCAGTGGCACTAATTGACAAGGACAGTAATAGGTTTAGTGGAATAATAGAAAAAAGCAGGAAGGGTAAAGAGAGAGGAGGGTCATTAAAAGTTTATTACACAAATAGTCGCAGTGCTAGGAATAAGATGGGCGAGTTGAGACTAGTTGCTAGTGCAGGTAACATAGATGTATTTGCCATTACTGAGACGTGGTTTAATTCAAAAAGTCGGGACATGCCTGCAGAATGTCACATTCAGGGTTTTAAATTGTTCCAAGTAGATAGAAGTATCGGGAAGGGGGGTGGGGTGGCATTGTATGTCCGAGATCGCTTGAACTGTTGCATAAAAACGGGTATTAAGTCTGAAGTAACACATACAGAGTCTGTTTGGATAGAATTTTCAGAGGGGCATGAAAAATTAATTTTAGGTGTGATATACCGTCCCCCAAATTTAGATAGGGACCAAGGGAGACTACTATGGGAGGAAATTGTTAGGGCCACAAGGCACGATAATGTAGTAATTCTAGGAGACTTTAACTTTAGTCATATTGATTGGAATTTCTTGACTGGGAATTTAGAATCATACGATTTCTTAGAAGTAGTTCAGGATTGTTTTTTGAAGCAGTTTGTGAGAGAACCTACAAGGGGTAATAACCTGCTTGACTTAGTTCTGGCAAACAATGAATCCCTTGTTAATAATTTAGAAGTTTCAGAGGAACTGGGTGCTAGCGACCACAAATCAATTACATTTAGAATTGAATGGAAGTATGATAGTAGGGATAACTCAGTAACAGTCCCAGATTTTCGCTTAGCAGATTACGATGGGCTTAGAGAACACTTATCATCTGTTGACTGGGGTAACGAAGAGAGCTATCAATATGACAGTTTTCTGAACACAATACATGCTGCTCAAAGAACGTTTATCCCTTATAAGGAAATTAGATCAAATAGAAATGACCCTAAATGGATGAATAATAGGCTGAAATATCTACTAGGGCATAAGAAAGGAATTTATAGGCGTATCAAAAGAGGCGAGGGTCATCTTATGAATCAGTATATTGACATTAAGAGGGACATTAAAAAGGGGATAAGAAAAGCTAAAAGGGACTATGAAATTAAAGTTGCTAGGGATTCTAAAACTAATCCAAAAAGTTTTTTCCAGGTATATAGAACATAAGTCAGAGATAAGATAGGTCCCCTTAAAAATAACTATGGGCATCTTACTGACAAAGAGAATGAAATGTGCTCGATTTTAAATAATTATTTTCTCTCGGTTTTTACACAGGAAGACACTAATAATATCCCGGTAATTAATTTTTATAGTGGATCAGAAGAAGATAAATTATGTAACATCACAGTCACTAGTGAAATGGTTGTGAAGCAGATAGACCGACTGAAGCAAAATAAGTCACCGGGTCCTGATGAGGTTTTTTCAAGGGTTCTTAAGGAATGCAAAATGGAAGTCTGTGAACCATTAACTAATATTTTTAATTTATCTCTTCAAACAGGTGTAGTGTCTGATATGTGGAAGATGGCTAATGTGATTCCTATTTTTAAAACAGGGGACAAGTCGTTACCGTCAAATTACCGCCCAATAAGCCTGACCTCAATTGTAGGCAAGTTGCTAGAGTCAATTATAGCTGAGATTATAAGAAGCCATCTCGATAAGCATAGCTTGATTAATGATACTCAGCATGGATTCACAAGAGGCCGGTCTTGTCTAACTAATTTATTAACTTTCTTCAGTAAAGCTTTTGAGGCTGTTGACCACGATAAAGAATTCGATATTGTTTACTTAGATTTTAGTAAGGCATTTGATAGAGTTCCGCACCAAAGACTGTTGAAGAAAGTAGCAGCTCATGGCATTGGGGGGAGGGTGCTCTCGTGGATCGAGTCATGGCTCACAGACAGGAAGCAGAGAGTGTCCATAAATGGGGTTAAATCCGAGTGGGGATCAGTAACAAGTGGCGTTCCACAGGGATCAGTCTTGGGCCCGTTGTTGTTTATAATATATATCAATGATCTTGATGAAGGAATTGCTAGTGATATGAGCAAATTCGCCGATGACACGAAGATAGGTAGGATAATTGATTCAAACGTAGATGTTAGGGAACTTCAGGAGGATTTAGACAAACTCTACTCTTGGTCAGAAAAGTGGCAGATGCAGTTCAATGTGGATAAATGCAAGGTTCTGAAGCTCGGGAGTGTCTATAACCCTAGCACTTATAAGTTAAATAATGTAGAACTTAGCCATACAGATTGCGAAAAGGACTTGGGGGTTATGGTAAGCAGCAACCTTAAACCAAGACAGCAATGCCTAAGCGTACGTAATAAGGCAAATAGATTACTGGGATTTATATCACGAAGTGTAAGCAACAGAAGTCCAGAGGTCATACTGCAGCTTTATACATCATTAGTAAGGCCTCACCTAGATTATGCAGCTCAATTCTGGTCTCCATATTACAGAATGGACATAAATTCGTTAGAAAACATTCAGCGTAGGATGACTAAATTAATACATAGCATTAGAAATCTTCCTTATGAAGAAAGATTGAAGACTCTTAAGTTACATTCACTTGTTAGACGAAGAATGAGGGGAGACCTGATCGAAGTGTATAAGTGGAAGATAGGTATTAATAAAGGGGATATTAACAAGGTCTTGAGAATATCTCTCCAAGAGAGAACCCGCAGTAATGGATTTAAATTAGATAAGTTTAGATTTAGAAAGGACATAGGAAAGTATTGGTTTGGAAATAGGGTAGTTGATGAGTGGAACAGTCTACCTAGTTGGGTTATTGAGGCTAGGACTTTGGGTAGTTTCAAATTTAGGTTGGATAAGTACATGAGTGGGAGGGGTTGGATTTGAGTGGGACTTGCACATCGGAGCTTGTTTCTTGGGTGGCATTGAAAATTGGGTTGGGCAAATGTTTTGTTAGTGGGATGAATTGTAAAGGACCTGCCTAGTATGGGCCAACAGGCCTTCTGCAGTGTTCCTCCTTTCTTATGTTCTTATGTTCTTATGTTCTTAAATGTCCTGAATTCTTCAACACTTGTTCAACCTTTGGACCAAGACCTACTTCGACTAGTGGATGGTACCACTATGACCCCGCCTCCATCTGCTTCACGTCACCTCACTACAGTATATAAGCCACGTCTACGGCCCTATGCTGTACTTTCTACAAGATTGATGGACTGAACACATCGACTCCAGGTTGAGGGACTGATTACCTCATTCTCCTCCTCTCCTTACGCCTTCCTCTTTGTATTGGACTGATGAAGCCACTGTGTGGCGAAACGTTTCCTGAATAAAGATTCCCATATGCTGCATAAGTGTCTCAATCTTCAACTTGTCGGTTTTTCAAACCATTCGTCACAACTGTCGCTTGATCTTCAGATAGTTCCTGACTATGGAACTGAACTTCTCCAGGCTGAGGGACTGACAACCTCAAAGGTGATGGATTGATTACATAGTCTTCACATCTCTACTGTTCCTGCCTACTTTCTGTATTCGACTGAAGAAGCTTACTATGTAGGCGAAACGTTTCGGAATAAAGTTGCCTAACTGTTGTCTATGTGTCTTACCTACCTACCTGTACTTAAGGTCCCCATATAAGCCACCAACCTCTTTGTATATACACGGACTGGTAAGCCAGGAAAAGGTCTCGGCGAGATGACTTAAAGCTTCACCTGTGGGCGTCAGGAAACACTTATGACGAACCTTACCTAACCTAACCTACATATACACAAAACATCTGCGTTCTTGTGAGGAACATCTGTATTTACACGCACTCACACCGCATCTTTCAGAGAAATATGAAAGTCGAGAGATGAATCTGTCTTGCCACCTGCCTACCCCGCCAGGGTAGGCATCTGTGAGAGATGAGAAACATAGCTGTACACAAAGGTATTCACGGTAATTACCTTTAGCTTCAGCTATGAAGAAAGTTAGCCTTTGAAGCTACCGTAATTGATGACTGCTAGAATACTTGACCATATCATCAATGCCCCACCGAGGTCTTCCAGCCCAGGCTGACAATACTGAAACGTCTCAGTCAAATCTGACAGATTTCACCACCTTGCGTGAGTTCCACACATGTGCAACACTTGGGTATCTTGAAAGAGGAAACGTTTCGCCACACAGTGGCTTCATCAGTCCATACAAAGGAGAAGGGTGAAGAACAGGAGGAGAATGAAGTAATCAGTCCTTTAGCCTTGACTCAAGGCTGAGGGACTGATTACTGAGGTAGACGAGGCAGATGATATGTAACAAGGTAACCACAGCTTTCTTCCCAGTGTGTAACTATCATGTAGAACTGGGTAGTAGCACACTGCTTCTCATTTATTTAAAGCAAAAACTCGTAATAACATGATGCTAACTTCCCTATGGTGCATAAAACGCTGAGTGGGTGTGGGTGGGTGTGAGTTGGACCTGACTAGCTTGTGCTGCTGGGTCTGGTACAGTGCTCCATCCTTGAGTGGGGATGACCAGACTTGGTGGGTCATTGGTCTAATCCGGGGGGGGGGGACATGGACCTGCTCCGCATGGGTCAGTAGGCCTGTTGCAGTGTTCCTTCTTTCTCATGTTCTTATGTTCTAAATATACCTAGTTGGATGAATCTTATTGTAACCAGCTGACCTAGTGGGTTACGCACTGGCCTGGAGTTTTACAACTCACCCGCCGTGGGTTCTAACCCTACCTATAACGTGGTGTGTATGCAGCTGTGTTATATAAAGGCTGAGATATGAGATGCTGTGGTGGAAAAATATTTTAATTAACGATACTTTTCAAACCTCCTCAGAGTCAACCTGACGTCCAGTCCTCTAGCATTAGCACACCATCAATCATGGGCTCCGTCTTCCCTGTGACAATTGGATAATCACACTGCCTTTTAACGTCCCTAATCACTCAATCCAGTGTCCCAGGCGTCCTAAGTTCATTTAGGCACAGGTACACACAAGTATAATTATGCATAGGTTAGGTAAGGTTTGTCAGGAAATAGGACTGTGTTCTGACGTCGGCCGTCTCCCACCAAGGCAGGGTGACCCAAGGCAAAGGCGCTCAGATACGGCAGTTTAGATGTCCCTCCAAACTGCCAATATCTCAAACTCCTACTTTAAAGTGCAGACGTTGTACTTCCCATCTTCAGGACTCAAGTCCGACTAACCGGTTTTTCAGAATCCCTTCACTAAATATTACCCTGCTCACACTCCAACAGCTCGCCAGGTCCCAAAACTCATTCGTGTCCATTCACTCCTAATACGCTCACGCATGCATGCTGGGAGTTCAAGCACCTCACCCACAAAACCTCCTTTATCCCCCACTCCAACCTACCCGAGGACGACCCCTACCCAGAGTTCCTTCCCCTTACAGATTAATACACTAAGTCATTCTCTGCTCCATTCTCTCTAAATGACCAAACCACCTCAACAACCCTTCTTCTGCCCTCTGACTAATACTTTTATTAACTCCACACCTTCTCCTAATTTCCACACTCCGAATTCTCTACATAATATTTACACCACACATTGCCCTTAGACAGGACATCTCCACTGCCTCCAACCGTCTCCTCGCTGCTGCATTTACCACCCAAGCTTCACACCCATATAAGAGTGTTGGTACTACTATACTTTCATACATTCCCTTCTTTGCCTCCATAGATAACATTTTTTGTCTCCACAAATACCTCAACGCACCACTCACCTTTTTTCCCTCATCAATTCTATGATTAACCTCATCCTTCATAAATCCATCCGTCGACACGTCAACTCCCAAGTATCTGAAAACATTCACTTCTTCCATACTCCTCCTCCCCAATTTGATATTCAATTTTTCTTTATCTAAATCATTTGACACCCTCATCACCTTACTCTTTTCTATGTTCACTTTCAACTTTCTACCTTTACACACTATATATCAAAAAAAAAAAAATCACAAAACAAGTGATATTGAATCGTTAACAGAACTGCGGCTTGGCCAGGATTTGATCCTGCGTTCCCATGCCCAGTCCTGTGTGAACTAAGCACAGTACGCAACACTCTATCCATAGTGGTGCAATGGAAAGAGTGATGCATACTGTGTTCACACGAGGCTGTGCATGCCAACGCAGGATCGAATCCTGGCCAAGGCGCAGGATATATATATATATATATATATATATATATATATATATATATATATATATATATATATATATATATATATATATATATATATATATATATATTCTTTCTTTTTTTATTAACACACTGGCCGATTCCCAACAAGGCAGGGTGGCCCAACAAGGCAGGGTGGCCCAACAAGGCAGGGTGGCCCAACAAGGCAGGGTGGCCCAACAAGGCAGGGTGGCCCAACAAGGCAGGGTGGCCCAACAAGGCAGGGTGGCCCAACAAGGCAGGGTGGCCCAACAAGGCAGGGTGGCCACCAAGGCAAGGTGGCCACCAAGGAGGGTGGCCACCAAGGCAGGGTGGCCACCAAGGCAGGGTGGCCCACCAAGGCAGGGTGGCCACCAAGGCAGGGTGGCCACCAAGGCAGGGTGGCCCACCAAGGCAGGGTGGCCCACTAAGGCAGGGTGGCCCACCAAGGTAGGGTGGCCACCAAGGCAGGGTGGCCCGAAAAAGAAAAACTTTCACCATCATTCACTCCATCACTGTCTTGCCAGAAGGGTGCTTTACACTACAGTTTTTAAACTGCAACATTAACACCCTTCCTTCAGAGTGCAGGCACTGTACTTCCCATCTCCAGGACTCAAGTCCGGCCTGCCGGTTTCCCTGAACCCCTTCATAAATGTTACTTTGCTCACACTCCAACAGCACGTCAAGTATTAAAAACCATTTGTCTCCATTCACTCCTATCAAACACGCTCACGCATGCCTGCTGGAAGTCCAAGCCCCTCGCACACAAAACCTCCTTTACTCCCTCCCTCCAGCCTTTCCTAGGCCGACCCCTACCCCGCCTTCCTTCCACTACAGACTGATACACTCTTGAAGTCATTCTGTTTCGCTCCATTCTCTCTACATGTCCGAACCACCTCAACAACCCTTCCTCAGCCCTTTGGACAACAGTTTTGGTAATCCCGCACCTCCTCCTAACTTCCAAACTACGAATTCTCTGCATTATATTCACACCACACATTGCCCTCAGACATGACATCTCCACTGCCTCCAGCCTTCTCCTCGCTGCAACATTCATCACCCACGCTTCACACCCATATAAGAGCGTTGGTAAAACTATACTCTCATACATTCCCCTCTTTGCCTCCAAGGACAAAGTTCTTTGTCTCCACAGACTCCTAAGTGCACCACTCACTCTTTTTCCCTCATCAATTCTATGATTCACCTCATCTTTCATAGACCCATCCGCTGACACGTCCACTCCCAAATATCTGAATACATTCACCTCCTCCATACTCTCTCCCTCCAATCTGATATCCAATCTTTCATCACCTAATCTTTTTGTTATCCTCATAACCTTACTCTTTCCTGTATTCACCTTTAATTTTCTTCTTTTACACACCCTACCAAATTCATCCACCAATCTCTGCAACTTCAAGAGCCTGCATCAATAGCCACCATTAAAAGCCTGTATCAAGAGCCACCGTCAAGAGCCACCATCAACAGACTGCACCAAGAGCCATCATGAAGAGCCTGCATCAAGAGCTTGCATCAAGAGCCTCAATCAAGAGCCTACATCAAGAGCCATCATCAAGAGCCTGCATCAAGAGCCATCATCAAGAGCCTGCACCAAGAGCCATCATCAAGAGCCTGCATCAAGAGCCTCCATCAAGAGCCATCATCAAGAGCTTGCATCAAGAGCCTCGATCAAGAGCCTGCATTAAGAGCCATCATCAAGAGCCTGCATCAAGAGCCTGCATCAAGAGCCTGCATCAAGAGCCTGCATCAAGAGCTTGTATCAAGAGCCTCGATCAAGAGCCTCAGAGCCTACATCAAGAGCCATCATCAAGAGCTTGCATCAAGAGCCTGCATCAAGAGCCTCAGAATCTACATCAAGAGCCAGCATCAAGAGCCTCCATCAAGAGCCTGCATCAAGAGCCTCCATCAAGAACCTCAGAGCCTACATCAAGAGCCTGCATCAAGAGCCTACACCAAGAGCTATCATCAAGAGCCTCCATCAAGAGCCATCATCAAGAGCCTGCATCAAGAGCCTCGATCAAGAGCCTCAGAGCCTACATCAAGAGCCAGCATCAAGGCCACTGTGGACCATAACAATAACAGCTTCAACAGCCTGGCAACAGCAGTAAAACCGGCACCATAAAAACAGCACTACGGAGAGGAATCGCAGCCAACATCGTCCAACAGTCCGAATAACTTCGGTAACTATAGCAACAAAGCGAACAACAATATGGCTATAACGAAGACACTAACGATGGGAACTTTTGCCAAAACAAACGCCAGCGTTGCCATGCAAAACCGTTAACAACCGGTTGCGGGAAAACCGCTATGGAAAGTCAAGGAAAGAGGGGAAAAACTGGAAGAAAAAACTGCAGCAGGAAAGATGTGTTTCCAGGAGAAGTTTGGCGGTGCAGCGGGAAAGATGTGTTTCCAGGAGAAGTTTGGCGGTGCAGCGGGAAAGATGTGCTTCCAGGAGAAGTTTGGCGGTGCAGCGGGAAAGATGTGTTTCCAGGAGAAGTTTGGCGGTGCAGCGGGAAAGATGTGTTTCCAGGAGAAGTTTGGCGGTGCAGCGGGAAAGATGTGTTTCCAGGAGAAGTTTGGCGGTGCAGCGGGAAAGATGTCTTTCCAGGAGAAGTTTGGCGGTGCAGCGGGAAAGATGTGTTTCCAGGAGAAGTTTGGCGGTGCAGCGGGAAAGATGTGTTTCCAGGAGAAGTTTGGCGGTGCAGCGGGAAAGATGTGTTTCCAGGAGAAGTTTGGCGGTACAGCGGGAAAGATGTGTTTCCAGGAGAAGTTTGGCGGTGCAGCGGGAAAGATGTGTTTCCAGGAGAAGTTTGGCGGTGCAGCGGGAAAGATGTGTTTCCAGGAGAAGTTTGGCGGTGCAGCGGGAAAGATGTGTTTCCAGGAGAAGTTTGGCGGTGCAGCGGGAAAGATGTGTTTCCAGGAGAAGTTTGGCGGTGCAGCAGGAAAGATGTGTTTCCAGGAGAAGTTTGGCGGTGCAGCGGGAAAGATGTGCTTCCAGGAGAAGTTTGGCGGTGCAGCAGGAAAGATGTGTTTCCAGGAGAAGTTTGGCGGTGCAGCGGGAAAGATGTGTTTCCAGGAGAAGTTTGGCGGTGCAGCGGGAAAGATGTGTTTCCAGGAGAAGTTTGGCGGTGCAGCGGGAAAGATGTGTTTCCAGGAGAAGTTTGGCGGTGCAGCGGGAAAGATGTGTTTCCAGGAGAAGTTTGGCGGTGCAGCGGGAAAGATGTGATTCCAGGAGAAGTTTGGCGGTGCAGCGGGAAAGATGTGTTTCCAGTTGAAGTTTGGCGGTGCAGCGGGAAAGATGTGTTTCCAGTTGAAGTTTGGCGGTGCAGCGGGAAAGATGTCTTTCCAGTTGAAGTTTGGCGGTGCAGTGCGACCCCTAAGACAACGTTTCGCTTACTGGAGAGCTCTGTGGTGAAAAGCTCAACAGAAATGGTAGCTTCTGCAACCTGCCTCTTCATTTTCAATACTTTCATACGTCATTTCTTCCTCGAGCGAAACGTTCTCTTAATAAAGCGCGAAACGTTCTTTTAATAAAGCTCTCCTTGAGCGAAACGTTCTCTTAATAAAGCTCTCCTTG
The DNA here is from genome assembly GCF_038502225.1 of Cherax quadricarinatus. NCBI lineage: Eukaryota > Metazoa > Arthropoda > Malacostraca > Decapoda > Parastacidae > Cherax > Cherax quadricarinatus. The sequence continues at coordinate 3,562,871 of NC_091390.1, forward strand.
AGAGAAACGTTCTTTTAATAAAGCTCTCCTTAGGAGAAACGTTCTCTAAATAAAGCTCTCCTTGAGCGAAACGTTCTCTAAATAAAGCTCTCATTGAGAGAAATATTGACTTAATAAAGTTCTACTTGAGCGAAACATTCTCAAAAATCTCTCGAGTGAATCACTGACTCAGTAAAGATTTTTTGGGGTAAAACGTTGTTTTAAAGCTTTTCAGAGCGAAACATTGCCGTGCGAAAGCTCTAGAGCGATTTTTGAAGCTCTCTACGGGCAAAACATCGTTTTAAGACGTCTCTAGGCAGTTTTTTACAGCTCTATAGGGGCGAAACATAGTGTAAAACATCTCTAGCAGTTTCTTGAAGCTCTATACGAGCGAAACATTGTTTAAAAATATCTCTAGCAGTTTCTCGAAGCTCTATAGGGGCGAAACATTGTTTAAATACATTTCTAAGCAGTTTCTTGAAGTTCTATACGAGCGAAACGTTTTAAAACAGTTCTCTTTGAGCATTTTCAGTTCTTCTATACAAGCGAAACATCGTTTCAATACATCTCTACATAATCATTTTCCTCAGGCTCTACATGAGCGAAACACTCTTAAGAAAACCATTTTTTGAGCGAAATGTTCTAAGCTCTAAGTAATTCCATGTTATTTTTGCCCTCTAGTACACAGACCCCAAAACCCATTTCGACGGAGAATTCAAAACATCAGAGCACCTTTCGAAAAGGACAATACGTACACGCCCATTTCGCCCTTTCCAAAAAATGGGACAAAGTTAATATAACCAGAGAAACAGCGGCTACGTTAGAGTACCTTTCGAAAAGGACAATACGTACACGCCCATTTCGCCCTTTCCAAAAAATGGGACAAAGTTAATATAACCAGAGAAACAGCGGCTACGTTACAAAAAAATTTAAAACTCTATATAACGAGCCTAAAAGAAATGTAAAATTTACGGGGAATAAATTTAGGTGGGGTATACAGGCCTAAAACTACAATAGTTGTTTGTTATAGGTTTTTTTTGGGTGGTAAAATAGTATGATTGGGAAGGGATCTGATAATGGTTCAGGACCGTCCGAAATATTCTGGAGTGTTTTCTCACCGGAGTATTGTGGGTTAGTTGTGAATTGTTGTTGTTGTGGTATTGTGGGTTGTGAATTGTTGTTGTTGTGGTATTGTGGGTTGTGAATTGTTGTTGTTGTGGTATTGTGGGTTGTGAATTGTTGTTGTTGTGGTATTGTGGGTTGTGAATTGTTGTTGTGGTATTGTGGGTTGTGAATTGTTGTTGTTGTGGTATTGTGGGTTGTGAATTGTTGTTGTTGTGGTATTGTGGGTTGTGAATTGTTGTTGTTGTGGTATTGTGGGTTGTGAATTGTTGTTGTGGTATTGTGGGTTGTGAATTGTTGTTGTGGTATTGTGGGTTGTGAATTGTTGTTGTGGTATTGTGGGTTGTGAATTGTTGTTGTGGTATTGTGGGTTGTGAATTGTTGTTGTGGTATTGTGGGTTGTGAATTGTTGTTGTTGTGGTATTGTGGGTTGTGAATTGTTGTTGTGGTATTGTGGGTTGTGAATTGTTCTTGTGGTATTGTGGGTTGTGAATTGTTGTTGTGGTATTGTGGGTTGTGAATTGTTGTTGTTGTGGTATTGTGGGTTGTGAATTGTTGTTGTGGTATTGTGGGCTGTGAATTGTTGTTGTTGTGGTATTGTGGGTTGTGAATTGTTGTTGTGGTATTGTGGGTTGTGAATTGTTCTTGTGGTATTGTGGGTTGTGAATTGTTGTTGTGGTATTGTGGGTTGTGAATTGTTGTTGTGGTATTGTGGGTTGTGAATTGTTGTTGTGGTATTGTGGGTTGTGAATTGTTGTTGTGGTATTGTGGGTTGTGAATTGTTGTTGTTGTGGTATTGTGGGTTGTGAATTGTTGTTGTGGTATTGTGGGCTGTGAATTGTTGTTGTTGTGGTATTGTGGGTTGTGAATTGTTGTTGTGGTATTGTGGGTTGTGAATTGTTCTTGTGGTATTGTGGGTTGTGAATTGTTGTTGTGGTATTGTGGGTTGTGAATTGTTGTTGTGGTATTGTGGGTTGTGAATTGTTGTTGTGGTATTGTGGGTTGTGAATTGTTGTTGTGGTATTGTGGGTTGTGAATTGTTCTTGTGGTATTGTGGGTTGTGAATTGTTGTTGTGGTATTGTGGGTTGTGAATTGTTGTTGTTGTGGTATTGTGGGTTGTGAATTGTTGTTGTGGTATTGTGGGTTGTGAATTGTTGTTGTTGTGGTATTGTGGGTTGTGAATTGTTGTTGTGGTATTGTGGGTTGTGAATTGTTGTTGTTGTGGTATTGTGGGTTGTGAATTGTTGTTGTGGTATTGTGGGTTGTGAATTGTTCTTGTGGTATTGTGGGTTGTGAATTGTTCTTGTGGTATTGTGGGTTGTGAATTGTTCTTGTGGTATTGTGGGTTGTGAATTGTTGTGGTATTGTGGGTTGTGAATTGTTGTTGTGGTATTGTGGGTTGTGAATTGTTGTTGTTGTGGTATTGTGGGTTGTGAATTGTTGTTGTGGTATTGTGGGTTGTG